>NW_010511043.1:0-6089 GCF_000687285.1 Phaethon lepturus | reverse complement strand
CTCTAAATATAGATTAAAAAGTACATTAATCTATAATGCAGATGAACACAGACTTTCAAAGAGGGGGGGGTGGGAAATTCTTTGGTTGTTTTCGTTCAGAAAATCATTTGATCTGCCAATTATATCGCCTGTTCAAACAGAAAAAGCTGAATAAAACGTTTCAAGAATTTTAAAATCGATTTTAGTCAGTCTACTATAAAAAAAAAAATTCCCTTCCCTCCACTCTGCTACCATGAACACACATACCTCCTCCATCAAACTCACCAGCACGTGAATTTAATTTAATCCACATACACAGTCTGAACAGCCCAGAAGCATAGAGTCACATTTTCATCTCAGCTCAAAATCTATTTACCCAAGTGAAAATGACAATCTCCGAACGCCACTATTAAGTAAAACCATTGATACTATAGTAATCCAATGGTCAATATTAGCCCTATAAACTTGGATTAGGACATTTTTGTTGGGGAAAACCTTAAGGAAAAATTCCTAAAAATATTTCACCTTATCAAATACATTTTCAAAAAACATTAGCTAAAAAAGTTCCGTAACTTCACACTGAAAATAAATTATTTCCCCAAAGTGTTAATTAGGTCTGCATGATACCAGCTCTTGAATGCACACTTTTGCTACTATATTTATGTTACAGCACCTATTCATTACCAAGACTCAAGTCAAACCAATTTAAGTTTTCTGAGTATCTGTTCTGGCCATATTGAATCGGCTAGAAAAGGGTGATAGTGTAGAAGAAAATGTAACTTAATAAAGTCTGAACACAGATGTTTCTCCCCCAATATTTCCGCTACTTTCATTATAAATTGCATTACAACTCCCCAGAAATTAAGTCATCTACTTAGTTAAAAGCTTCTGTATTTATTACATGACACATCACTATAATCTAGCAATATTGTGAAGAAAAGCCTTAAACATCTATATATAAACATATATAGAGAAAAAAGTCAACTCAGCTTTACACAAAACTGTATCACAGATGGCCATAAATCTCCCATTAATTTCGAAATTCTCACAAAGCACATCTGCTTCTACCTCCAATATCCAAAGTTTGCTTCATCTAGCAGTCATTCTCCTTACTGTCTTCCAGTTAAACCACTCATCCCTCTTTTGTTCTAAAGTTATTCATAATTTTCTGTGCATTATGTTACTTATTAGGAAAAAGGTAAAGAATCTTAATACCCTGATCATCCCTCTGTCTTATGTTATTCACAGGCAGAAATTCAAAAACAATACTTCAAGCATCAAAAACTTTCAAATACATTTATGTGAATGCATTCAGAAAGATCCAGAAGTTCAGAAAAATAAACTAAATAAATCCCAATGGGATGGGATATTTTTTTTCTAGAGAAAAGAAACAAGACACCACAGATTTTTTTCTAAGCCCCGTAACTATACACAATATTCTTTATAAAAACACTATATAACCACTGTAATTACACAGTTCACATAGCTGAAGTTTTAACTTGGGTGCTTGTATGGAGGACTGCAACACTAGATTTAACACTCGCTGTGTGACTTCTTCAGCAGTTGCTTTTGCTTCAAAAATATTTTGAAGATGGAGACACGCACCTGTGTTACTGAGATTCCTGTATTTTTCATGTTCTCTCCCAAATACCTCCTTCTGGCCTCTGCTCAGGGAAGTACTCAAGCCATATGCTATAGCATCTTTCTCTATTCACATGGTCAAACACACACTCAAGTATTTCACTGTCTGAAAGCCTGCGTGCACTGGTATTTTTCTGACACATTTCAGCCTGCCTCTGCCTTACATACCCTCAATCTTCATTTCCACTCATCCGCCTAAAATCCCATCTCCTGTACAGAACTATCATGCCTTCCGAGTAGTGAAATTGTCTTGTGAGAAACAGAAGCTCCCCTACCTTCTACACTGATGAAAAGGAAACACGAGAAAAACCCATCAGATATATACATAGCTTCTTAGCTTTTTGCCAAAAGTCCAATGTTCAGTTTTTCAGCAAGATGCAAGGTACCTGTTAAAACCACAGTAAGATTTGAAGTGTCACAAGACTCACAGAATTCTCAAACAGAAAATTCAACGTCCCTGCTTTTTCAATTGAGACATTTTAGGATTATCTCAAAAAATCAGTTTAGTGTGTCCTCAATACAAAAGTGAGCATTTAAAAAGGAACTTTTGCTTAGCGTTGTCCTAAGTCTTTAACTACTACAGTCTTTTTGATCAACTTAAAAATACAGGGTACATTGCTTTTGGAGTATCCACGAAGTGAAAGAGAAAATACAAGTCTAAATATACCTAAAAAATCACTGATTTATATTGTAATCTGATCCACAGGCACTTTTACACTGCCAGAGTCCCACTGGCTTCTGCACAATATAGCCCAAGGTCTGCCTTTGAGAATTAAACTGAAAATCTGGGATTCTGTAGTTCCCTTAAAGTCAAGGGAAAACCAGACCCATTAAGGGCTTGGCGCCTCAGAAATGTTGTTTTCCTTAAAAACAAAACCAAACAAAATTAGAAAGGAAACACAGGCTTTCACACCCATCACTCAGTGCAATCACAGTATTTTCTACTGGTAACGCTGAACATACTGTCTGCAGATTAATTAACAACTTCTGTTGTCAAAACCAGGCTACACAGGCCAATTTCCTTTTGAAGACAAGACACTAAATAATTAAAAAAATATATATAAAAAGGACAATTACAAACAATTTCTCCATAGGAGGGAGGGGAGGTGTTTGACTTAGTGTTGTTTAAAATATTTAATATTTAGTTTACCTTTCCCTATGCAAAGCATGTAACATACCACTCGCACAATCCTTACTTTCAAGCATTTCTCTCATTACTCAGTTTTTAATAAAAACTGCTTCAGGTTCCTTTTTTTCTCCTCACCCCTCCAGGAGATGACAAAAATTTGTCCTCCCTCCTGCCCTTCCCTCCTCTAACTTTTGACATTGGGAGAACAATCCAACTGCTTTTGAACTGAAATACTAACATTCTAGAAAATAATTTTCATGTTATGGTACAAAAATGTTAATCAGCTTTACTTTTAAATTGATACTTTGCAAGCTGTAAACACAGACCTTTGCTTTCATGTTCAGCGCAAAAGATGAAACATCAATCTGACGTGGCTGCGCTATGCATGCGCTGTCTAATCACCCCTCATCCTACAAGCACCTTTACAAACAAGATTTCCCCCATTACCAAGCACCATATTTCTCCCCTGGGAAAAGTAATTTGAAAGACAATGTTGCACAGCACAGATTTACAGACTGTAGGTGGTCCAAGACAGAAGGTCAAAGTTAAGCTGAAGAGCTAACATCTGACTTTTGCTAAAAGATACTAATTTAGCTGTTTTCAGATTCTGAATCTTCAGCGCACTTTTAAGTACAGCAGCAGATTCCACTCTTACTGAAAAAGTCACATAGAAAATAAATTCATTGTAACATGTACAGTCTTCTAAGTATTATTTCCAGCCCTTCACTGTAAAATTAAATACTATTGATTTCTCCTGTGGAAGATTTTGTGTGCCTGTTTGCATTAACCAGTGACGTACAGCCATTCAAAACACACGCAGGTAGTGTCTGTCTGTGCTTCACAGGCTGTTTTGTCCTGGAGTACAAAACTGTAACTGTAGATTATTTCATGAATACTTTCAATAGCTGTCAGAATCCATGTTTTTAAGAACACCTTTTATATTCAGTCTTCTGTCACCATCCTTTTTTCTTTTCTCTTTTTTTTTTTTTTTAAGTGAAGTAGGAAAGCAGAAAAGCACAGAATAAACAGAATTAAAATAACTCAAACCTGATGTTTAGTTTCAAGTACAGTGCTTAAGACTTAGCTGGATTTACAGCTGAACATATCAGTACATTGAAAGAAATTGATTAAGTATGGCTTAACATAACATACCTAAAAGTTTTCATCACTAAAAGAGGTCAGTGGCCTCTGCCTTTCTAGTCAACCCACTTATTTTGCTTTAGTCCAGCTTCACTGTGAAAAGCAGCATAATAAAGAACAGACTTCATCATTGGATATAGTTTCTTTTTAATAGGACCTCAGGAAAACAATTGGTGGATTACAGATTTTAATGTCTTTATTGTCTGGTTTTGCCTCAAATGCTCTGAAGAGCTAGCAAGAAAACTCTGCTCATATTCACAAGAAATCCGACAACTCAAAAAAAAAAAAATCTGAATACTACAGATTCAAAACCTCTTAGTGAACAGTACCTTTTGTACTGAAGACAAAACACTTTTTCCACACAATATCCACTGCTCAAAGGGCAAGGTGTTAAACATTTCACTTTAAAGGCTTTTTTTTTTTTTTTTAATTTTGTTTAAGCTCATGACTTAGACCTTTAAGGGTTTTTTTGGAATTAATTTGAAATGGCCATTAACTTAGACTATTATTCAGCACTAATATCTGATAAAGCAATTGCAGCATAAAAAAAAAATCAAGTTTGTAAAAATACTGTAATTTACTGAACAAAGGCCATGAAAACACAAGACAACTTCACATTTTGTTTAAAAAAACAGCACAAGTTTGATGGGTAACTGCTTTTAATTAAATAGTTTCACCTCTGACACATATTAAAAAAAGTTACATTTTCCATAGAGAAAAACCCCTTGCCATTACCATGTAAATTAATGGTATTTTCACTGAGGTAAGTCATATCAATATAATGAAAATGACTGCATCCTGTTTTAAATGACATTTAAGGCAATGGAAAACCCATCCAACTAAAAACATTGTTGTCCGAGGGTGGGCATAAATCACAAAAACTGTAAACTAAGCTATCCATGGGAAAGAAATCAGCAGCAGGACGTGCCTTTTGCTGCTTCTTCCTGGGCCAGTGCAAGCTGTGATAGATACTATAGAAATAGGGAACTTAGAATTATATAGCTTTTCTTCTTCAAGTGAGCAAAAGGTAAAGCAAGAAAACAGACCAATTCTCCTAAGCCACAAGTTTGTTTATTTTCAGTTTACATTTAAAAAACCCCAAACAAATATAAGTTCTTTAACTGTTTTGACAACTTTCTCAAAAGCAAAAACAAAACAAAGTTTATAGTAACAAAATGCACACAAATCACTACAGGAAAAAATGAGAATGTTTACTTATTTGTAGAATATTCAGAAAGCCTGGAAAGCTGAAGTGAGATTACAATTTTAAACTAAACTTTAAACGGCTAATATTTGTAGTTTAGATTTAATCTGATATTCTGTCAGAGCTAAAATGGCTTAAAATTTCACTGGCTTTCGATTCAAAGCTTTTAAGTGTATGGCTAGAAGCTGTTAATCCACAATGCACAAGCAAATTGCAGGAAATAGGAAAAGCTGCGAGGGGGGATGGAGAGAGAAGGAAAAGCTGACAGTGTAGAAGGAACGCTACTTTAAAAACCAATAAAACTGGACAGAATGGGAAACTCCCTTTTGGAAATAGGATCATCTCCAATTTTGGATATCTACTTGCCTTGATAAGAGATGCTTTTCAGGTTCCTAATTAAAATACAGGAGAGGCAAGGAGGAAAAACGTTTGATCACCCAGCTCATGGGCCCTTCTGGACTGCAAGGCAGTCCAAGTGAGGGAGAAATGTAAAACTAGGTAGGGAGTGGGGGGAAAAAAAAAAAGTTAATTCACAGAGGAAGCGTAACACTTCCAGTTAGGTATCTATGAAAACAATCATCTCTCAACCACTCTAAGTTATTTTTATTTGTTCCACATTCCTTACTACGGTACTTTCTTATTTTAGTTGCCTAAGTACAAACTTATTTTAGGGAGTTATTTCTGAACCTTTACGGTACCACTGAATGCCAAGTTTAAACAAAAAGTACTAAGAACAAAGACCTGCAAGTAACCAGCTCTTCAGAGGTCAGACCTCGCCTCTCCCCTGCTTATTTCCTCTACGCCCCCACCCAGCACACCCACACACAAACACTTCACCGAGCTGAACATCTTAAGACAGCTCTACACCAGCCTCTTTCCATCGTAAGGAACAGATCGGCCTTGCATCGGCCCAGGAGCTCTCGACAGATCGCTGTCAGTAAGGAGAAACAACGGCAAAGCCCACTGAACTGCTACCCTGCCCGCCGGCCTGCAGGG
>NW_010511042.1:3763-9253 GCF_000687285.1 Phaethon lepturus | reverse complement strand
GATCCAGCCTGTCCAGATCCCTCTGCAGTAATAATAAGTGATAATAAGTGATTATATTTCAGAATCTGAATAGTATGAAGGAACTCAAGCAAAAGGCAGCTGTTAATCTTCTATCTTTTTATGTACACATGATAAGAACCTGCACAAAAACCGTATGTGAACATTTGCATGATCCCCAAAGTGGAGAAGAGGGAAACTTGGGCTATAACTACATTAGGTCCTCAACTTCTCTAATTATTAACATCAAATTATTAAGGCTAATGGATTAAACTACATATAGGGGTACATGATATAAATATATATTTATAGAATATGTACATAATAATGAAGTAAAGTTCAGTACTTTTTCTATAAGACTTATTTTGCAATGATGTAACAAGTGAGATATTCAGTAAAGTAACAATCCCAGGCAATGTAAGAACATCTTTATTACAAATGAGTCTTCATTAAAGACAAAGTTCCAGCATGTTTTATTATAAACTAATGTGCAGGAAACCAAGATGTCAAGTCATTTCCCATCTGCAAGAAAATTACTTTTAAATCCCACATTCAGTGACCTTTATTAAGTTTCCACTAATTAAACTCTTAACAACAAACATGATCTAGTTGGAGGCCTATCAAGACATATCATTCCTTTTTATTCTTCCTTTTATGCTCAATAATCTATCATAGAATCTCCTAATCTCTTTAAACATTTGAGTATTTAATGTTCATTTTACCTATTAAAGAAAACTTTCAGTAAAAATTCCATTACTTAGAAATCTATAGGAAAAAAAGGCACTTGAGTAGATTTCAACTCACTTTCAGAAATGAACGCCAGTATCATTTTTGGAAATCACATTTTCAAAACTGCCTTAAAGCCATTTAAATATTTTTTAAATTTACCCTGAAAGGACATGCAGGTCCTTTAATATAATATAATATAATAATTCATGTAATTAATGGCATTAAAACCCATCATGCAGTTATTTTTCTAGGAAATAACATGTATCAAAACATTCTTACTCTGATTGGGAGGAACCATTTTAGCAGAAAGGAAATTTCCCTGAGAAGTTCTTCTAAATAACCGTGCCCGAGCACTGCTGACTTTTCTAACCTCTGCAGCATCGGCAGGAGGCTTTGGAAAGGAAATGGAAGAATCGTCATCTTTTGCAAAAGTGACCAGTATTGGCCTCTGTGACAAAGATAAAGAAGACATTTTAATTCAAGCACAGATAATTTCATTTTCATATAAGCAAAAATTATATGAAAAGAAAGCCAAATTATTTATACAAAGGGTTAAGTTCAGAATCAAATAGATAAAAGTTTCATAGATTTGCTCATTAAGAAATTTTCATTTTCATATCCGGAATATAATAATACCATTCCACTGAACGAGCCAGATATCTATACCATTACGACCACAGAAAGCCATTTAAAAGCAAACATTCAGGGGTGCAAACATGAGAAAACAAACAAAAATTAGCTTAAGTAGAGCAACTGAAACTCAGAATTATTTATTTCCCTCATAAATACTCATTTAACATCATCTGCAGTATGACTATTGTAAAAAAAAAAAAAAAAAAAAAATGTTGTGCCAAAGACTTGCGCTAACAATTCTAGAGGCACATCTATCCTTTATGATTTGTTTTTGATCACTAAAGTAGTATTTCCCAAACAGTTCAAATGTGTTCATATCATATGTACCACTTCCTATCACACTGAGACAAACCATGCTGATCCAGAAACATGCAAGTTCTAGTTTTATTTATGTCAGTATCTTGCATCTTAGAGGATGTCACCAACCCCCTGAACCTCCGGTACAAAACACTTGTTGCACCCTACATAAACGCATTTCACCAAGGTTGTCTCCAGTTTCCTTACAATAAAGGATCCATTAGAAAGTCTCCAGTCTAATCCTTCAGAGCTCTCCCCAGTATTAGCTGAAGATACCCAAGAGGTGAGACCCACTCCCCACAACCACCATGACTAATACAAGCTCTACATTGACAATGTATTAACTTTTTTCCCTTGGTAAAGCAGAAAAGGCAGGTTTTGCCCTGGTCTTAACAGTAGTTTTCTCTAGGTTTTTCTTCCACTCTCACACAAGATAAATGAAAACTTAATACCCGTATTTAAATCCAATTGTAGATATATTTAGTCTAACTATAAGTATGGTTAGAATTTTTAAATTTAATTCTTATAAATACATTAACTTATCAAAATTACTTAAGTGTAACATTTATTGGAATTTTTGCCCCTAATTTCCTAAAGAATGCTACATTTAGATGACTGTCTTGAAGAAACGATATATACAGCAAGCATACTTAACTGTTTTAGCATGCTCTGTTCTCTCAGGTACTAAAAAATGATCATGACTTAATCTTATATTTAAAAGGTTAAATATAAAAAACCTGAAAGAGCAGATACACTTATAAATTGAAAACAATTCAAAATTTTCACAGAGGGGAAAAAGGAGTTCTTACAAGTACCTCTACCTGTTTTTTAAATAAAATACAATCATTACATTTTACAGATGCGCAAGTCAAATAGAAAGTACAGTCAACCTAGTTACTTACAAGTTATTAATCACAGAACCACAGAATGGCTGAGGTTCACTGGGACCTCTCGAGGTCATCTTGCCCAACTCCCCTGCTCAAGAAGGGCCACCTAGAGCCAGCTGCCCAGGACCACGTCCAGACAGGTTTTGAAGATCTCCAAGGATGGAGATTCTACAACCTCCCTGGCAACCTGTGCCAGTGCTCCATCACCCTCACAGTGGAAAAAGTGTTTCCTAAGTTCAGAGGGAATCTCCTCTGTTTCAGTTTGTGCCCACTTTCCCTGGTCCTGTCACTACAAAGAGCCTGAAACTGCCCCCTTTGTACCCTCCCTTCAAGTATTTATATAGATTGATAAGATCACCCTAAGCTTTCTCTTCTCCAGGCTGAACAGTCGCAGCTCTCTCAGCCTTTCCTCACAGGAGAGACAGTCCAGTCCCTTCATCATCTTTGTGGCCCTTCTGGAGTCTCTCCAGTTGCTCCATGTCTCTCTCGTACTGGGGAGCCCAGAACGGGACCTAGCACTCCATGTATGGCCCTATCAATACTGAGTAGAGGGGAAGGATCGCCTCCCTCAACCTGCTGGCAACACTCTTCCTAATGCAGCCCAGGATACCATTAACCACCTTCTTAGCAGCAAGAGCACATTGTTGGCTCATGTTGACTTTTTCTATTTTAGTAGTCTTACACAAGAAAGCTGACTCAAGTGTCTGTCTTCTGATTCTTGTTAATGTCACTTAGAATTATAATGCAATATAGCAATATTTAAATAGTTTAAATTATTTTCAGGCTTATTTGGGGGAAAAAATGACAAAACTAACTTTATAAGTCTCAGAATAACTTTACAACAGGCTTCCATTTCTCCCCAACCTATTTAAACTATATCTTTTCCTAACACTACGATACAGACGTTTTTATGTCAGTATTGCAGTATTGTAGAGTTATTTCCAGAGTACTCACATGATCCAGTGGGCTAAGACGAACACCAGACACTGGTCTTGATTCAGGCAAATCAAAACTGGATGCATGAAGACTAGCATAAGGAAATTAAACAAAGTATGAATAAAGCAGACAGTGTTTTGTGGTTGGTTTGTTTTGAGGTGTTTTTTTTTTTTAACTGCATACTTCTTCCCTTTGCCAATGAACATGGGAAAATGAGGATGAAAGGAAGAGTGGCAGAGCAATTCTACACCATCACTTTTTCCATGAATGTTATTTAACTTTCATATCTGGGAATTCAGCAGCATCAAGGGAGAAGAACTACAACATCATCTGCACACCTGCCATGATACAATTTATTTCATACACATGTATAACAATTCTCTAACATAAGCCTAAATTCATGCACAAACCCAACTGTGGTTAGTGCCCAAGTTTTCTGACACAAGCTGCAGAACAGCACAGGGCAGAAAACCCAAGTTTGCGCAGGCATGAGTATGCCCCTTCCCATACATAGGAGAAGCAGACAGAACAAGCATGGATGTCAGCCAGAGTGGCCTCATTACCTGGTCACCAACAAACAGTCAAGTCACTCTCAGGCTCCTGTAAGTAGTTCTAAGGGCACACCACCATGCAGTAAGGAATATCTGATACACAGAGTGCCTGAAGTCATGCTTCCATGAAAACAGCATGGACACTGACTTACTTGTAAGGTCATTCAAACATGTTTCAGCATCCTTTCTGGCATGCCTGACACCTAACATTACACATACAGCTCATATCTCCTCCCTACAGTCATTACAGAATTGGCATACAAGGAGAGCTAAAAAATTACCTGGAAAATGGATGTAAAAAGCCCAATATACTTTTTTTCCTCTTTTGTCAAAAAAGACAGATCTATTGAGCTCTGTGAATTTTGCTAGGTAACAAAACTCCACACAGAAATAATTCTGAAGTAGTATAAATTTTGTTTAAAAATGAGCATTTCAAACTCCAAGACCTACAATTTTGTATTTTAAAAGATCTGAGAAAGCTCTGAAAAAAGATCTAGCATACAGTTTACGTGGAAATAAAACCATCTTTCACAGTTTCTAGGGAAAATATCTCAATTAAAAGCATACATTGTCTTAAGAGAAAAGGTGAGTTACAGACCATTTTCCTATACTATTCTCCACATACAAAACTAGTGTAATGACTGCATCTAGTAGCTCTAATCCACAGGAACTTCCTGGACATGTAGATTAACACCAACAGTAAGGATCATTCGAAGAACGCAAAAGATGTGATTAGGAATACAGATTAACACAGGGAAAAAATATCACTGGAAACATAATTACAGAATCAAATCTCTTGCCACTAAAGGATATTTGAAAAAAATCTTAAAGCCACAGTACCTAAAAACTGAAGGGGGTCTATTTTGAAGAGGTCGTGAGGATCCAGGTCCAAAAAGTTTCCTTTGATCCTCTGTAGGTGTAAATGGTCTCCAAGTTCTTACTGTTCGTAGAACATTTCTGGCTTCATTTATAATCTCAGAACTGGTCTTCTGCTTTGGCACTGAAAGCCTGTAGAATGGTTCTGCCTTTTCTGTGGTTTTATTCTCTGAAGCTTGCATTCTTCTGCAAAGTAGTGCACAGGAAGAATACTATACAGAAGGCACAGAATATAATGCTAGTTTAAAATTACAAACTATTAATTCATCAATGTTTATGCTACCTCAATGTAGTTAAAAAGGACATTATAACAAAATCTTAGACAGTGGTAAAGCAGTGGAAAATAAAGCTCATTGATACTGCATTTCCCTCACTATTTCTCAGTTGTGTAGGAAAATATTGAAGAAAGGCAGAAAGTACATGACATAGAGGACCTTTAATTTTTTACAGGGAGCTAAAATACACCACACTCAGTACCACAGTGCTTTCTATGCTAAACGTGGTACTCTCTCCAACACTATAGAAAATTTGTTTCTAACACCTGATTACTTATAAAACATCATAACCAAAACAGGAATTCAATA
>NW_010511042.1:0-3732 GCF_000687285.1 Phaethon lepturus | reverse complement strand
CTCTTTCCAATGAACTCAGGAAATACCCAATGTAAGTTATCGACCTTACCAAAGGCAGCTTCCTAGTAAGTCACAGAGGTATTATTATCAGTAACTGACACACAGTTATCAGTAACTGATAAGCATAGACAAAAAAGAACAGGCAATCCATTTTTTTGTCCGAGAGAAATGCCTCCTAACCCACCCCCAAGCACATGCAAACAAAGATAACATTAACATGGTATAAATTATCAACCCAAACTTTCAATCAGTTTTCTGTCCTACTGCATCTTCTAGCAAATGCAGTGGGCAGTGAAAGACTTGCTTCATCTCTCGAACCTCCCCAAATCAATCACTATCCTGGTGCAGTTCTCTGTAGATACCATCCTTGTCATTTTACAGCAAACTCATCAGGAGTCTTAAACCATCCAAAATTCCTCTTCTGCTTTTCAAACCTACCTAAAAAGAAAAATATGTTTCTGCACTGTCAGTGATTCAGACTATCTGGTAACTTCTATTCTCTCACATAGTTTATGACAATGAACCAACAGTAGATCAGATGCCACCATCTTAGTTCTTTCTAAACTATGGCGCAAAAATCCTATTTCCCTAGTTTCTTAGTTCACTTCCTCCTGTTCTGCATTTTTGCATTTCCAACTGCCTCTTCTATTCTTTCTTTCAGAGCCTTCATATTCTGGCACAGTTTCTTTAATTAATACACAACCCTTAATTAATATACAACCCAACCCCTTCAGCTGAACTACACAAGATAAAATTAGATGCTAAGGAGCAGTGCACCAACCTCTTTCACTAAAAGATGCAAAACACAGGAACAGATCAGGAGGCTGAGCCAGTCAGTCCTTTTTGAGTCCTTCCGATTACCATTAATACTTTACTTTCCTTCACTGTGACTGAATTTGGCTCTCTGTGCTCCCTATTCTTCTCTCTATTACAACATGATGCAAAAAAAGTTAAGGAATTCCACTGCAGCAGTCTGTTTGAACAATTATACAGACATTCCTCACTGAAGAGGGAAGGCAGATTATCATTCCCTAGTGTCCCAGCTACGCGGAGTCAAGATTTTGACCTTTAAGTGGAAGGTCTTCTGCATAGGCCATATGTCTGATACAGTTATTATCCAGCATCCATGGGAACAATAGCTGTGAATAAGTACTAAAACATAATCAACAAGATTCTAGAAAAACAAAATTTGAGTTAATTCACATTTCTTCTTTTCTGATCTATACATTTCCATCCACCTTGCTAAAATCTAAAATGAATCTTCTCAAGTAATCTCTTACTTGTAATCTCTGAAAGACACCGTTTTCTTTAGTTCTTAAAATCTCTGTGCTCTGACGTTGAAATGTGTGTTTTATGGGATTCATGTGCATGTTCTTCATAGTTAAACTAAGAAGCAACCTGAGAGATAAGAGGTGTTTCTGTGGAACAGCACCATCTCTGATTAAGGTTTTGTTGATTTTACTGTCAACTGCAAATTGTCTATCCTAGAAGTACATTTATTCGCCACAGTTCCATTATAATAACTATTTGTTGAAGCCTTCGCCTCTTATCTGTTTCTTTTTAACTGGCAAAGGAACTTAATTAGTAAGTCCCACCATTTGGGCACTGCTAGTCACCCCTCCAATCCATTAAAAAGAAAGTTTTAATAATTAACATTAGCAGAGGAAACCTATGACTTCGAACGCTTGACTGAGCTCAGGGCTGCATTGCTACTTCAGTGGAGAGGTGGGGAACACGGCCTTTCCCTGTGGCTGGAGTGGGTGAGGGGCGGCAATCAGTGAGCGGCACCAGCCGGGAGCTGTCACAGCAGGGCGGCAACCAGTGGCATGTAAGACTTAACCGCGGGCCCAATGAGAATGTTAACACTGCATCATCCTGGCGTAAGGTAGTATTATACACATTCAGAACTGTGGTAGTGATACAATTCCAATATATTATTCATTGATATTCCACAATTATTAGACAGAAAATGTGACAGAATGGAGAGAAACAAGTAAGCAGTGCCATAAAATATGAGATATGTATATATATATATGATAGAATAAGAAAGTTTACTCTTTCTTGCAAGCACTTAAGAACCACGAGTAATTCCTTATCTGAACGAGTTTGGCTAGCTGTGCCATCACAGTACAACCACCATCTCTTTCTCAAAAGACAGTTTGTACTCTCCATTTAAAATGCCTAAGGCTGAAACATTTAAGCATCAAGCAATTGCTCTGCTGCAGCAGCACTCAAGAAAGAAGTTTCATCTGCTCTCCAGCGTCCCACATGCCAGAAGCTTTGAGGAAGCACCTTCAGCTATATTACACCACTTCTCTTCCTAGAAAACTACTACCTAGATCCTCACATAAGGGAAAAACGCTCCTAGTCACCAGCAGCTTTCTTGACATTGATGAGAAGAAGATACCTGAATCATTCAATTGCAGTGCCAGAGACTAACTTAAATTTTGGTGCAGTAAATGAATGCAACAAGCAGAAAGTGGATGTATAGGATGAAGGAGCAGCACAAGTGTGGAAGGGGAACAACCGCACTGGCTGCCCGGCATACAATATGGTTTTACCCTTGGTTTTCATTGTTTATACAAGACTAGTTCTGTCTGGGTTTGTATTTATTTGTAAGAATTTGTATTTTTTCCACAAACTCTACTCCTTTTAGAATAAAGTATCTTAGTTGCAAATAAGAAATCATTCTAATAGTGCTTCTTTCTGAAAATCCAGCACCATTCCCATTTTGCTTCCCAATCCCAGCAGGGGACAGATAAAGGGAACATTGCAGTGTCAATGGGGACAGCATAACTGTTACACATAGATGTTGTCCCCCACTGCTGTCACCATTTCCCCCAGGTAGTCTTTAACTTGCACAGATGACAACCTCTCTGACTCTCTACTGGAAGGTAGAAGAGTACTACACGAGTATCTGAAAAAACATACTTGGGCTCTTGTCTTTTTTTCCCCACACTTCTTTACTCCAGAGGTCTGGTCTTTGCTGTACAGGAAGACTTGAAAGCAGCAGATAGCAATACATGATCAGATTAGTCCTAGCTATCTCCAGAAGCAAGAGAGCTTCACCCTCACAGCTCTTATCCTGGGTCAATCAACACATGAGAGAAGCATGGCTGACTACATCAGATGTGGCACCACACTGACTCTGCTATCCTATCTTCTATCTCAAAACCAGTGTCATGTAATTGCTAGCATACAGAGTGGGGATACTCGCAATCACCAAGTATAGTGAGGAGAAACCCTGTACTCAAGCCGTGAACACTCTACTCACTGACATCTGAATCCAGGTTCTGTCTGCCCAAGCAAATCTCTAGAATAGCTAGCACCCAAATACAGGTTTAGGAAGAGTGAACTAATAATGGGAGTTATTAGATATCATTTTAAACATCAGCAACTGATGATCAGTAAACTGATACATTTCCAGCTTGGTGAAACTTCAAAGCAGAGAAGTCACGATCAAAAAGAAATGAGTACAAAGTTACAAGAAATTGAGCCTGCAGCCCTCAACAGAGCAAGATTTTCAGTGCGGCCGTCAGACAACACGTCCAAGACGAACACCGCAAGTAAGCAGCGCCTGTGGAGTACAAGCTGACCCGGGCTCTGCGGAGCAACCAACCCACGCGCGGCAAACAAGCCTCCACCCGGTCACGGTGGACAGCAAGCTGCCGGGAAACGAGACGGAGGTTCTCCCTCTCCGGCCGCTTTTCAAAGCCTGCCGCCCGACCTGCC
>NW_010511041.1:12990-18950 GCF_000687285.1 Phaethon lepturus | reverse complement strand
AACGCCATTCACCACAACTCTCTGGGGTCGGACATCCAGCCAGTTCTTTACCCATGTCTAAGCCATGAGCCGCCAGTTTCTCCAGGAGAATGCTGTGGGAGATGCTGTCAAAAACTTTACTAAAGTCCAGGTAGACAACGCCCACAGCCTTTCCCTCATCCACTAGGCGGGTCACCTGGTCATAGAAGAAAATCATGTTGGTTAAGCAGGACCTGCCTTTCATGAACCCATGCTGGCTGGGCCTGATCTCTTGGTTGTCCTGCACATGCCCTGTGAGCACTCTCAAGACGAACCGCTCCATAATCTTCCCCGGTACGGAGGTCAGGTTGACAGGCCTGTAGTTCCCAGGATCCTCCTTCCAGCCTTTCTTGTAGATGGGTGTTACACTGTCAAGCCTCCAGTCTTCTGGGACCTCCCCTGTTAACCAGGACTGCTAATAAATGATGCAGAGTGGCTTGGCAAGCTCCTTTGCCAGCTCTCTCGGTACTCTCGGGTGGATCCCATCAGGCCCCATAGACTTGTGGGTGTCCAGGTGGCCTAGCAGGTCCTTAACTGCTTCCTCCTGGATTATGAGGAGTTTATTGTGCTCTCCATCCCCGTCTTCCAGCTCAGGGGGCTGAATGTCCTGCGGATACGTGGTCTGGCTATTAAAGACTGAGGAAAAGTACAAGAATACTAGGCATTTTGCTCTTAACTTCAAGTAGTGGGATGATAGTCATTTACTTTACATTACCTTTGCTTCAGCTAAATGTTGAGATTTCAGCTTCTGGCAGAAAGTTCTGTTTGCTGTTCTTTTTGCTCAGTCTTTGTTTTTACATCTGCTCAAATTTAATAGTTCTACATTGATGGGACCTGTGCTAATTCCTTTTCCTGTCCCCAGCTGCACAGTAAGGATAAAATAGGTGGAATAGCAGGAAGAACCTAAAGGGAGGAACAAGTCTCTATCCTAAAATGAACTAGACTGGGATTGGGGGTTAAAGGAGAAAGTGTGTGTCTGTGTACATGAGGGGGGGAGCAGGGGATGAGGGTAAGAAAAGAGAAAGATAAATCCTACACTTCAGGGTTCGACATGTTCTCGGTGCTAACTTGTTACCTACAAGCCTTTAGTCACTCGACCCATTCCTCAAAGCTGTAAAGAAATAACCAAATTCCTTCCACAAGATCACCAATATTATTCCTGTTTAAACATCATTTGGAGAGACAGGGTGACTGCTCTTATCTTCCTCTTTTTTGTGCTTCATCTGACAGTTATAGTCTCTTTAACCATCTCTGCAAGCAAAACACATCACTTTACATTTCCAGAGGGTCTCATGTCATTGTAATGATGCACGGCATCCTGCTAAGTCCTTCACATTAAATACATAACTGAAGGCAATCTGAGATGTATTCCTGGGATGACTATGAAGATTGAAATACTGAAAGCAATGAATCAAAATGACTACAAGCTGGCTGAACAGAAGAAGAGACATATGAATAAAAGCAGTGTGCCAGATCTTCTACTTTGTATGTTCTATAGCCATTTACACAATTTCAAAATGGGGCACAGTCATTTCTATTCAGACATAATAACATTTGGACAATCTGGTCTACTGAACTCAGTCTGTTCAAAAGCAAATACTAAAGATTATTCACTGCTTGCCCAATTGGAGACATTATTACCCAATTGCATACCAGCAACATCAAGTAACTGTAGATCTATTTGGTGTATATGTCTTAGAGTTCCTACAGAATGAAGAAAATAAAACATTTTACAGAATAACAAATAACATTTGACCATGTTTAACTCATTATATGCCTGTTTTAGAATGGAATTAATAGTTTTTTAGATATACTTGTTTCTGTCCTTTAATCATTAAAATTTTTAAGAGTTTCTTGCACTGGCAAAGTCATAAATATTTGACCAGATCCATTGTCACATTGACAGAATTAGCCAATATTCTTGTTAAAAACAAGTGGTTAATCAAATGTGAGCCCTAGGTTTAGCATATTCTTAATAAATGTTCCATAGCCTGAAATACCTCATGTAAATTAGTCAGTAAGTGCTTTTAAAGAAAAAGTACTTTTACATAAGCTGGATCAGCTCATATTTTAAAGAAGAGATGTGGGAGAATCCTAGCATTTACCAGAAAAAAAAGTATGGTAATTTACTATACTTAGGAATTAGAAAGTTGTGAGAAAAAAATCTCCCTCTTGAAGAAAATTGTGCTCATTAATATTGTCTTTTTTTTTTTAATTAAATATTCAGGTTAAATAGGTGCATAAGTTTATATTTGAGTCTTTGACCTGTAAGTATTATAGAACATAAAAGACTCTCAGACATCAGGTGTTTAGCAACCGGAAGAATTGTTCATGGTTTAGCATGATTCTCTCTACTTTCTTTGAGAAAGTAAAGCCTCTGTCTCTGCATATGTTTGTAATTATAGCAGTTTGTTTCATGTTTCTTAGGAGTACTAGATCTGAAAATAGTGGGGGAAATTCCTTTCCTTTTTTGTTTGTTTGGTTTTTTTGGAAATAGCAAGAGTAAAGCCAGCTTCTTTATGCTGGCTTGCACCTGAATCATAGAATAATTTTGGTTGAAAAAAACCTTTAAGATCTTTGAGTCCAACCGTAAACCTAACACTATTGAGTCCACCATCTCCCTAAGTGCCACATCTACATGTAACATATCAAGTAACATTTGATTAGCCTAGGGAGGCAAGTTTTGCAGGTCCTTTGATTAATATCTTTAAGGACCTAAACTTTGAAATTTTGTGGGAGATTTAAAAAATGTCATGACTTGTCCCTTTTCCTAAAGCTCAGTCCCCTTGGGCAGTGCCTGTTGGTGTGTAAAGCAGTTAGTACTGCTTCTGAAGGCAAAATTAAGTGCATTACTAGTTGTATCATCTTCCCAGCAGTCGTGACTCAAAAGCACATTATCAGCTTACTGCTTCTTCCTCATCCAGGAACAGCAGAGAGGAACATTTTTCTACTGCCTGCATTTCAAATTCAGCCCATCACAGCAGCTTAACAAATTAGTATTTCTCTCTGGCAGCTGTCTTTTCAGCTTCAACATTTAGATTCTGAATGAAGATTTAGACTTGTTCTCCCTTCTCAAAACTGCTCAAAAGCTGTAATATCTAGGTCCAAGTTAATAATTTGGTATAATAGGTAGATTAGAACATTAGAAAAGCTTCTCCTGTGTCATGAATCCTTCCTGAAACCAGCAAGAAGGGTATACTCGGGAATACTCTGAACTCCTACAAACCCTTAGGGCGAGAGGAACAGGGTATGTTGCTTACAGCAGTCATTACCTTGTGCAACAGAGTTGTGCTCACAGAGATTGGTCTTAGGTTGACAGAAGGCAGATTTGTCTTGAAGCTGCTCTGATGTGCCCCAGGTGTTCACTGGTACAGTGAGTGCTCTCTCTCACTCCACATCTGTCTTCCCAGGTGGCCATCACCACTCCTGAAGATCATATTTAACACAAGAAACAGATGAAAGCTGAGGTCTGATTGCGTAGGCAGCTTGACATATTTGGGTTATGAAATACTGTTCTTTACTTAAGGGAGTACAAGCTCTTAGGCCTAGCAGTGAAACTGTAAGCATAAATATGTGAGTGGTTACGCAGGTGTTCATAGTATTCATGGAAGCTGTAACAATCAGGAGTATCTCTGCTTCTCATTTTTATTATCAAACATGGTAAAATTCTGTGGTGACTTCCACATTTATTTATTTATTCCTCTACTTATACTGTTGCTGTTATCTTGTGATGAGGCAGTAAAATTAATAAACCACAAATGAGCTTTCACATTTTTTTCCCTTCCAGTGTATTTAGCCCTTGCACATGTCTCCTGGTTACATTTCACTCCTAAAAAATAAGCAGTTTGTACCACCAGGATATTTCTGTAGTCTTAATTGTTATTAAGACACGTGAGAACAGGAAATCATAGGGAATGGAGTCATTTTGTTAAGCAAAATACATTTGACTGAGCCACACACCAAAGACAAAGACATAACAGTGTTTCATCAGATACAGAGTTTCCCAGGGAAGGTATTACAGGTAAGAAATAAATGTTCCTTCCTAATCTTCATTTGTTCTGGGATGATGGTCTGTGTCTACTGGTAAGTTATCAGTTACCCTGCTTCCACCTATTTCTGGTCTATGTACCCAGGTACAGCGTTATATCCTTATACGAGTAAGCACTCAGGGTTAAGAAATCACAAAACGGTTATATGTAAATAGAATACAAATGTGGTCTCAATGAATAGAGCACATTGACTGTTGTGCTCCTGAAACACAGGCTACACATTATACTGCTTCAGAGTAAAATGAAAGACAATTTGATTTTCTGAGAGAGATGAAATGAACATCAGGACAAGTTAAACAGTACATGCTGTGAGTGTCTACAGAGGCAAAATAGTGTCAAAAACCTTAGCCAGAGGTTAATTGATAATCGGTTGAATTATTCATTTGTTATTAATGATTACTAATGAGAAACATTAGAATAATCAATGTTCCAGCCCAGTGCTTTGCCAGATGTCATGTTAATTGCATTGAAGATAGCAGTAGCTTAGCAAAATATGGAAACAATTAGCATGATTGACTCAAAGCCACCTCACGCCTCTCTGGAGCATTGTTCTAACAGTACTGCAGAACAGCATAAAATTCTCCGGGTTTGCAGAGTAGGAAAAGAGAATTCCTAATAGCCTTTGATATAACCCTGTTTTGTCTCATAAAAGGTAAAAATTACAATAAATCTGACATAAGCAAATGTATCTGCTTGGAGAGATTACAATCACAGGTTAATAAGCAAAGAACTACAAAATAACCTACAGTGAATAAAATGCTAACACCAGCAGTGTTAATGGCTAATTGAAATTAAAATCTTCGCTTACCCCAGTGAAAAAATTGTTGAGTTTTAATATTCCAAATAAAAATTCACTTTTAAATTATGCTTTATGACCTGAAACAACAATAAACTACTAAACTGCCATGCTGTTATTCAAAATATGCAAAGTAGGTTCTTAAACTACAGGTATTGAAAAATGCCGAGGAGTTAAATTTTATTCTACACAGAAATGAGATTCCATTTCGTGGTTGCAGCAGGAGCTTTCATCTTGTTTAGACTGATGAAGCTGCAGGACTTAATGTAACCAGAGAAATGATAGTAGGGGAATGTGGAGGAAGATATATATATCCAATACAACATCTCCCCGCCACATAACGTAGACCATCTCTCTATCTCTCCCCATCCAGTCTGATCCTCAGCTTCAAGGAAGTGGCTCCATTCTAACCTTACACTTGCTCCTTTCATTCAGTGGCTCAGAGAAGCTGGTTTTAGGAGTAGAGAGTACAGAGCAGTACTGCCACCATCCATCAAAGAAAGAATTGGGACATGCATGTGTAATGCAAATGCATGCACATCCGAACAGGGTTCCTGAAAGTTCAGCACACACTGAGTCTATGTGATGAATGTGGCCAAGCTGCTTATTGGTTTTTTAATCAGCCATGAACAATTAATTGATACCATACAAACTGGTGTAATCGGATTATAACCTTGGTTGACCGGGATGTACATAACACAAAACAATTCTTTAATTGACTCTGACACTGAAACTAAGATTAATTTTTTTTATTCTCATTGGACAAGTTGTTTAAAAGCACACTTACCTTGATTATCAGTGTGTCCAGTCCGGTGTGTGAACCACAGTTCCTAATCATAGAATCCTATTTGACAATTAAAAAACAGCAGTGATCCTGCCTGCTTTATTTGATTTGCATATGGCAGGGGTAAGAAGTTTCCTCACTGAACGTTGGCTTGTGCCTTAGGCTAGACTAAGGGGTCTAGGCTAGACCCCTGGCATGCTCATGGGGGAGTAGGTATCCCATAACATGCCCGGCACTGAAGCAAGAAGGAATGAAGGACATCGATCAAAGGGAAGACTCTGCTATACACACATATTTCTGTGATGTCCTGGGT
>NW_010511041.1:0-12959 GCF_000687285.1 Phaethon lepturus | reverse complement strand
AACTAAAGTGAAGTTTAGTGCTTAAGATTTAAGTTATAATACTTTATTTAGCTAGGCACATTTAAGGTTGTTTTGTGCCTTATCCATATATCAAGCACTGTTTTATTGCTTTCAGCAGAGGAAGATGGGAAATGCTACAGTGATCTAGAAAAAAGATCTGACAGGTCTTTCTCCATGACGTTTCTGAGTTTTGGAATTGTGACATGTAGCCAAAAGTCTTGGGCCTTAGTACAAACTGCACTAGAAGTTCATGTGGCTGAGCTGGTAAAGACAATAGAGGGGTAAGACTTTGCAAGAGTTTTGTTGTGAGCACAAAAATAGTTTTGTGGTTGTTTCTTTTTCTTCTGTATATACATATATATGCACTTTGTTGTGTTGGATGTTTTTTCTGCAATAACTAGGGATTGCTTTTTATAATCAGGATATCTGCAGTACGGGGTAGACACATTCTGTGATTTTAAAATAATAAAATGAAATTGGTGAGTGGAGTCTTGAAATAATGGAGAACCTGTTCTTCAAGCACTAATAGATATCCCTTCAGGCATTTCATTCTACTCCAGAGACCAAAGGAGCACTCAGTCTAAGAAATAAAATAAAGCAGTTTTACTTTTTGACTCTTACTTTGGCTTTTTTTCCATGATACATCTTCTTCTAGAATCTTCTGTACTACTTAACTTTATATAAAGAGTTGATTTTTCCCCCCCCAAGGATGTTAGGCTTACTTATTTCTTGTTGTTTTTTTTAAATCGTGGAAAGTTGGTGGTGCATGTCTCTGTTCCCTCCTTTGCAACAGACTGACTTTTACCTGAGAATCAGCACAGCCTGTAAGAACACCGACTATCGCTTTGATGGATTTGGTTTTGTCACATAATTATAAAAGTTTCACTTGTTTATGGAAACAATTTTTTAAAATCTAGCAGTGCTCCAATTGTTGCACGTAGATTACAGCATTAAAAATTTACCAGAGAAACTTAGCATGTGTCTGCAATGTGCTGATGTGAGAACACTGAGGTCCCCACATACTTGCTACTTGACCATATGCAGCTATTTCAAAACTAATAACCAACCTGAAAGCCTGCAAAATCAATGACGTGTACAGGTATGGTTTGAGATCTGCATGTGTAGCTGAATGTGCAAGACAGATCTGGGAACCATTTAGAAATTATCACAGTTTTCTGATTCACTGAATGACATTAAGCAGTGTCCATGAATTGAAAGGTAATGGACAGATCTCTTATAGTCCAAAAGGACCTTGCAGTTTTCACTAATTATTTTATGAGAGCTACTCAGATCTTCCCCCCAGCCTTTACTTTTGACGCAAGAAAAGGAATAAGCTATTAGTTACCCTAAAATCACCCTCAGCAAGCTTGCAGATGACACCAAGCTCAGTGGTGTCGTTGACATGCCAGAGGGACAGGATGCCATCCAAAGGAACCCAGACAAGCATGAGGAATGGGCCTGTTTGAACCTCATGAGGTTCAACAAGGACAAGGGCAGGGTCCTGTACCTAGGATGGGGCAACCCCCAGCATTAGTACAGGCTGGGTAGGGTGAAGGGATTGAGAGTAGCCCTGCCAAGAAGGACTTGAGGGTACTGGTGAATGGAAAGCTGGACATGAGCCAGCAATGTGCACTTGCAGCCCAGAAGACCATCTCCATCCTGGGCTGCATCCAAAGCAGCATGGCCAGCAGGTCGAGGGAGGTGGTTTTGCCCCTCTACTCTGCTCTGGTGAGAGCCTACCTTCTCCAGCTCTGGAGCCCTCAGCACAGGAAAGACATGGGGCTGTTGGAGTGGGTCCAGAGGAGGGCCACAAAAATGATCAGAGGGATAGAACACCTATCCTATGAGGACAAGCTGACATAGTTGGGGTTGTTCAGCCTGAAGAAGAGAAGGCTCTGGGGAGACCTTATTGCAGCCTTTCAGTACTTAAAGGGGGCTTATAAGAAAGATGGGTACAAACGTTTTAGGAGGATGTGTTATGATAGGACAAGGGGTCATGGTTTTAAACTAGAAGAGGGTGGATTTAGGCTAGATAGAAGGAAGACATTTTTTAGTGAGGGTGGTAAAACACTGGCACAGGTTGCCTAGAGAAGTAGGAGATGCCCCACCCCTGGCAACATTCAAGGTCAGGTTGGACAGGGCTCTGAGCAACCTGGTCTAGTTGAAGATGTCCCTTCTCATTGCAAGGGGGTTGGATTAGATGATCTTAAAAAGTCCCTTCCAACCCAAAGATTCTATGATTCTATTCCTTGATTCTAGGATGTTATCCCTGTTCAAAAGGAAAAAACTTATCTCCATAGACTCATAAGCATAACATCTTACCTCAAGAGGAAAGAGATCTATTACATCTGTATGTATGCACACAAATTACATATCTTTGGACTGGAGTTCAGCTCCACTTGCATTCAAACAGGTTTTCATTTACTGTTGATGGACAGCAGTAAAAATCCCAGAAATCAGCAAGTAGCAGCTATTAGTTCAAAAGGGGAAAAGAGAATAAAGAAACTCCCATGTGAACGTGCAAATCAGAGCTCAACCATATCACTGAGCAAATTTCCTAATAGGACTAGAAGGGGCCTTGAAAGACTGACTAATCTGTCTTGGATATATGGACTATATGTTTGTCTAATCTATTTTTAAAAGATAACCAACAGAAGGTAAATCACAATGTCAGTGTTTCACTTCCAGTGCTTCTCTTCTCTAAGAATTTGATACTTAGGTTTTCCTATTAACTGACTTAAATGTCCTTTGTTGCTCACTGAGCAGATTTTTATCATCCATTTTTGTTGTACATGGAGAAACAATTGATAATAGTTCTATTCATAAGAATTTTTAATAGTAAAGGATCTCAAAAGTTCCCTTTGATGAAGACCTCACGTCTCGAAAGTTCAGTCATCTTTTCCAGCTGTTGTTCTAGAAGATATTTTTCCTTTCTAAAAATCTGACATTTCTCCAACATCTAGACAGTCATGCGGCTGGTTTTTCACTTTTTGACACAAAATGATAAATTTTCTTCAAATCACCATAATGTATTCAATGAACCTTCCAGCATTTTTGCTCCACTTCTATCAATAACTAATTCCTCCTCCATTCTCACTTATATCATGTCTTCCTTTCCCTATCCACAGTATCCTTTTTTGCTTACACAGCATTCAAATTCCACTTTACTGCATGTTGTGAGCTTACCTATACATACAGGTCTGTATATGTCACATTAACCTTCTTTCCAGCATATATATTCTTTTATTTCCCAGGAACCTCCTATGACCTTGACAACATGTTTTCATTTAGATTCAGGCTATATCCCTACATACTCCCTGGGAGTACAAGCCATGAAGTAGATGAAGTGCATCCTATTTTCTGAGCCAGCTGTATGTATCCCATCACTGGGCACAGAAGGCCTGAAGCTTAGCACTGCACAGCTAAACTACCGTAACCGTAGCTTGAGCTCAGGCTGCTTACAGACCCGCTTCTCCCTCTGGCAATCTGTGTCAGGGCCCTTCTGCGAAAGACCCCGGTCAGCCTATGTGCATCTGTGCATAATTTAAATATGCTAAGAAAGGGCTTGTTTAACTTGGTTCTCTGTTGTCTTCTACATCAGAGAGCATTTGGCACCACTTCCACATTTAATACTTTTCCACATGGATTTTTCACCAGCACAAAACAGTGAATGAGTTGCATGGTTGGGAGATTTCCATGGAATCCAACTGCCCATCTTTGCCGCTGACTTTAGTGAGCTATTTTTGTGCTCTGCATTTTTTAGGTCTAGGCCTAAATGGTTATTGATATGTTAACAGTTACCTTGCAAACACTTACAGTCACCATAAGAAAATTAGGTTAAGTAAAACGCATTATAAAAAAATTTCCTGTCTTAACAGAATGAAGAATAGCAATAATCTTTGTTACATCTCTGAGTCACTGGGAAACTGGTTGTTTCCCATCCCAAGGGAATCATTAATATTAACTTTCTGGCCTTTTAATACATACTGATAATGTAAAAACATAGTAAGGTAACTAAGAGTAATGTTTTCTTCATTTTGAGAGCATTTTTACTGCTAATGTAGTGCAAAAAGATGTTATAGTAAATTAATTTATGTCTGTTTTTAAATTTGTGTCCAACACAGTTTCAAAAACACAGACTACAGTACATTACAATAGTTCATTTTTATTACTTTAGTATTTTGAGTGTTCGACTTCAGGGCATAAATCAGAAATTATAGGTATTCATATGCCAATTTGGGAAGTCATGAAAACCTCTCAAATGTAGATTTGTCAATTTTTTTTTAATGTAGGAGTACCTATTTTAAATTACAATTAATAGAGTCCTAGAAATAGCCTGGTTTAGAGAGTATTTTGACAACTTTATACATTATGAACATGTTGGATTTCACCATCAATGCACCTCTCAGTCTGTTAATGAGTCATTATGGTTTTAGCAGAAAATGTATGTCACTTTAAAGCAGAGAAAGAAGATATGATTTGGCTAACACAGTGCCTCCTTAATTTTCAAAAATAAGGTTGATGAAAGACTGGCATATGTTGCCCAGAGAGGTGGTAGATGCCCCATCCCTGGCAACATTCAAGGTCAGGTTGGACGGGGCTCTGAGCAACCTGATCTAGTTGAAGATGTCCCTGCTCACTGCAGGGGGGTTGGACTAGGTGACCTTTAAAGGTCCCTTCCAACCCAAACTATTCTATGATTCTATGAAACTATGATTTTGCCATAAGCAAGAAGACAAAATAAGTGAAATAAGGTAGAGGTTATTGACAATTGAAGAAATTAATACAGGTGATGGGAGATTATTCATTTGTGATATTGTACCAAACTGTTGCCCATAATATCACCTGTTCTATTTAATTTGCTATGCATTTATATTACCACAGGTCTTGGAGACGGCAGTACAGATATAGCTTCCTTTACGTCAGGCACAGTACCTATGGATGAGTGGCACAGGGCTTAATGTCCACAAGGCAGTGGTAGGTACTGTGCCTGTTTTTATGCAGGGTTCCTAAATGAAGATGATTACTTTAATAGACACCCCTGACTGTATACAGCCAAGGATGTCTATCCAGTTGTGCATATACTGCCTGCAGGGGCAGAACTCAAGTACTTGCTAGGTCCCCTCTCGCCCTCCCAGACCTCCGTCGTTTCCCTTCCCAAGACTCACTGCAGGTTAATGCCAGAGTGAGACCCAACATGTAGGCATAGAGGATAGCCAAGGATTTTAGGCTGATGTACAAGCCCAAGCCTACAGCTAACATGAAAAAACAGTAAAGCCTCGGATTCAGGCTTTCTTACAATCCATTCCTCAGGTGTAAGCACAAAATCATTAATCTCTTCTCATATCTCATCATGTGAGAAACATTGTGACATAAGATTCATTTATGGTACACAACCTAAGAATTGAAGATAAAATGAACTAACTCCATTATTCTGGGATCCTTCCATATGTTTCAAATGGATTTAGTTTCAAGCAGAGCAAGAAGCACACTCCGCATGCATTTTAAATCGTAGTAAGTGTGGAGTAATACCAGATGTGCTGAAATGTCAAGGCACATCAGGGAAGAGGGTCAGTCTGAATCTTATTGACTCTGCCAGCTTTTGCTACAGAACAATACTATGCAAGGGTAAGATTTTTTCAGTTTTAACACAAATAAGATGACACAATGACAGAGAAGGAAAACAGCTGTCTGTCTTTTCTCCTGGGCCTAATTATAACAGCAGGTGTAAAAATGTTAGGGGCTCAGCTCTAATGTGGTAAGTGAAAACTACCTACCTACACAGCTGTTTTATACATGAGAGGTGGCAGAGTTGGAAAGAAATACTGATATAAAAAATAGCAAGGAAATTTGTGAGCAACAACAGAAAAATTGTGTACGAGGTGTTTTATTATGTGTGAATAAGAAACTGACACTTGGTTTGATATTGATTTTTCTCTATGCAACATGCTCTTATTTACAATAAAATAAAATGTATTTTTCCTAGAGATTCAGTGCTACATGATTTATGCTGTGTCTCAACCACAGTGTTGTGTTATGTAAGGCACCAGCTGAGTCCTAAGTTGAGTTAGCTGCCAAATATCATATTAAAAAGCTATTGTCTCATAATGAATCAACAGGCTTTGAAGTCATTAAGTCCTTCATTGTTTAGTTTAATACAAGCTATTTCAGAATGTAATAAAACATATTTTGGAAGCAAGAGTTATCAGGTCCCATTATAACTGCATTTAGCTTCTTTCAGTCACCACTAAGGCACAACTGTGAATCTAATGAGATTTATACCAATGCATGCTTGGTTTATTTAGCATTTATCTTTGCTAGTAAGAGCTAGTAAGGCCTATTCTGCATGCCAGTCATTTTATAATTGCAACCTAAAACTCAAATTTGCTTTTGTTCAACAGACTAGATGGTTCTTATCATCATTCACTACTTCCCTGTGCTCCCATGCTGCCACAATTACGCAGGCTCTCAGTTAAGAACGTCTCAGGACTGGGGCCAAGGTATGAACCAGTACAGAAGAAAAGTCCATCCCCAGAAGATCTCTTGCTCTATATACAGACAATTATAAGCATTCTATTTATGAGTGAGATAGCACTTCAATGCTGAATGATGACAGAGACAAGGCCTGGCCAGCAGACATGTTAGGGAATGATAGAGAGTGACTGTGTGTCTTTCTCCTGGTGGAGATGCTTACACCAGACTGGGTAACTCATATGACACTTGTTTATTTTCTTGAAACAACAGTAAAGAATGACAGCCTGGATGGTTAAGATGCTTTGTGCCAGGAAAAAGTATTATTAATTTTTAATCTACAGTTTGCAATGTATTTACAGTAGAGAAGACAAGGTCAAAGAGTAGTACCTTATTCTGGGGCCAGAGTACTCAATTTTGTGATAATCCTTAGCTATGAGAAAAAAATCATTCCACAGTCTTGCACCAAGGTGCTGGACGGTCTAAAACTATTAGCCAGAGTGTTTGTACTGGAGTTTCAAGGTATCTTCAGATTTGTCCATGAGTGCTACACAAGCATGGGTAGACTTTGACCTGAATTCAATATTCTCTGGAGTCAGCTTTGGTGTGCTCTTGGCCACCTCCGATGAGAAGATCTGCTGTCACAGCCTGTAATTGCTAGAATCTCCTGTACATCTAAGCACTCATGCTTTGATAGGACATATCACTGCAGTCTGCTAAATGAGTCACCAGCCAGTCAGAACAAGTATCTATGTATGTATGTACGCTGTCTGCATGCTTATCAGCTCTCAAACCCCAGCCAGCTGACCAGCTTACCTACAGCCACCAGATGTGATAGACAAGTTGAAAATGAGGATGCATATTTGCAGGCTCCCACACCCAGGAGAAAGGTAGACTTAGCCATTGGCGCTCCTTGTCTGGCAGAACGGGTATTACATGGTTGAGATTGGAAAGTCCAGTTCAGGACGCAGGGTGTTCTCAACTCATGTATTTATGAATATACCAGCCTCTGGGAGCATTGGGGTGCTATAGACTCATAGGTGTTTACAAAATAGATCCATATTGGGTCTGATCTTTTGTAATCTCTTAATGTCAATGTATTGGATCTGTTAGAAAGTCTGAAGACAGGGAGCCAAGAGGCTTTGGCCCTACTGATGCATGTACTGTAACAAGACCAATAAAGGACGTTTCACATCGATTCTAGGAAGGCGTCAGTAAGGACCTGTATTAATCTTTCTTCAGTGGTGAGAACTGAAATAAGCAGAAAAAGCTACGTTAGTTCTAATTTCCATTGTTCTATGAAAAACTAATGTTTTAGCTTGCTGTACCCCTGGCATGGTTTGTTTTTTGCAGATAGATGAATGAAGCCCTGGCTGCCTTCTGTCATGAGTCTGAAATCTGCAATACGCTGTGCGGGTCTGAAGGGGATGAATCACAGCAGCCCACAGCCACTGAGTCATCCTTCCACGTCTTGACATTACAAGGTAGAGAGTGATTTAACCAAATGGTGTCATGTAATGCCTAATGATAGATTTTACACTGATCGTGTGACAGATTTTACACTGATCATTGTCAACTTTCCTGCAAGTCACTTTGTACTATTTCCAGCCCATAACTGGGTGACAGCTTGATGCCATATGCAATCCGGTATCTAGTTTCTTGTGTCTGCCTACCTGCTTCCTTAAACAAATCCACCTTGTCCAAACTGTGATAGATTAAATATTGGATTGTATCACCAGATATAATCTTGTGAGCGAGAGAAAAGTTGTGTGAGGTACACAGAAGAGGCAGGTTGAATATATTCTCTGTATATATAAATTTTGACTCAGGAATTTGAGACTATGAGACTATTTACATAGCTAATTTTCATTCTATGGTACAAGATAAATAATAATTTACAAAATCTCATTTCGCAGTCAGCAGCTAAGGCTTTTACCTTCATGACTGGAATTAATGAAGATCTCATCCTTTACTCTGCTGGGTACATGAGCAGTCCCCTGATTCCTCAGGGTAATTTTTTTAAATTGTTTATTTTAAGAAATCTTCAGCAGTACAGAACTTGCACTCATTCGCTGCCACTGTCTTGCTCGAGATAGGTCAAAGCTCTAACATAGATCAAAACTCTAGCATTCTGTGAGTTAACAAACTGAAGAACAGCCATGGACATATGGAAATATCACTATTTATTTAAACTAATAAAGTTATAATTAAAAGTGTAATTATGTAAGTAGTCTCCTAAGATCCCTGTTTTTTTAAAGCATAACAAAGAGCCTGCAGCATGTGAAGAAGGCACTAGGGAGTTGTATAATCAAGGATGTTTGGTTTATTATTTCTTTGTGTATAATTATTTTATTTTTCCAATAGTTCTACATCATTTTTTTACTTTACAGGCAGTTTTGCATATGCAATTCCGAGATGTTTGTGTGACATTTCCTGTCAATATTAAGTTTTGATCGAAAGCAAGCAAGAACATGAAAAATCAGACATTATGTTAAATGGCTAATCAGTACCATGACATTTTTAATTAGAAATGATGCAAAACCAAAAATGAGGATGTACTGTCCCAATTGGGTTTCCAAAGAACTAGAGATCTATTTGTAAGAAAAATTGAAAAATTTAATATCCAAGCCACTAATCACTAAAGGGAAAAAAAATGAGTAACACTTCTTGAATTACACTTTTTTTTGGTAGAAGATATAATTCGTAATTTTTATAGCATTTAACTTTAAAAATTGTTTAGTACTATCCACTTAATGGTATTAATGATAGGTTTTAATTTACTTCCTTGACATAAAATTTATTAGAAATTTATTTTTCTGGAGCAGATGTTCATTAATAAAAATGTAGGTATCTCTATACCTATGTATTTTATATTATCACTTCAAAAACACCAAACAGAGCTATGCCATATAGTCTATAGCATGAGCTGCTTTAATCAGGCAAAGCCCACTGAGTCATTTGAATTATAGGTATATATCCATTAAAAATTTGACTATATAGCAGAAGTTTAGAATCATCCCCAATAATATGGTGCAGTTTCACTTTTTCTTATTTGTTTCTGTTTTTAAGGCAGTACATTATTAATCAGTTTGGTTTCCAGAGCATAGCATACTGAATAAAACATGCTTTGTTTTACAACTTATAATTCTCCATGCTCTGTGGAATGCTAAGTGAAATCATTATATAGTTCTAATAAGAAGTGTGATTAGTTATGAGATTACTTACATGCTGAAAGTGAACCACCTATCATTCTGTACTTCTAAGACCAAATTGACTAGAGGTATTAAAAAAACAAATAAACAAAAAAACAGACAGAACCAAAACACCCCAAAAAAATCCCTCACAACTTTTTCAGACTGAGCATTCTGACCACAGGTGAATTTTCTGGGGAAAGAGGAAACTATGGGAAGTCTATAGTGTATGAACACAAGTTTGAAAAGCTGGTGTCAGGATAAACAAAACTTGACCCAAAATTTTCTAGCCTTGCAAAGCCTTTTTCTTTCTCCAAATCAATTTAGTTCACAGGCATTAGAAATGTGTTCTTTTCCAAACCAGATTTAATTTGAACCTTTGACTTTCCATTATTCCTTTTCATATATGCCCCTCTCTGTCCTTATATTATCCTTGATTTTTTTCAGGACATTTACCTCACTAGAGCTCCGGCACTGAAGTCACACTTGTTCCACAGAGTACCAGCCCTTCTGGGACAGTCAATCCTTCCTTTCTGTATTTTTTGCTAATCTTTTCCACAAAAGAGTGTAGATATCAATACAAGACAAAATCTCTGTTATGTAGGACAACTTTTTGCTCCTGATGCCATGAGCAATATATTGTTTCTCTAGCTCCTAACACAAAGCAATGAGTTTTTAAACACTTGAAATTTTAACCCAGCTCTGCTAATAATTAAATTGTGGTTAAACATTTGTTTAAATGCACAATATTTCTCTGAATGCATAATTCAATAAATGTATCAAGAGATAGTAATGATTCAGGTCAAAACAGGTTCAGTCATTCTTAGATTTTGACCTTATCATGGTAAATGCAACGATACAAAAGCCAAAGAGAGATATTATCACTTGTATTTTTATTTTGCACTTTTTTCTAAAAATTCTTTACCTTACATATTCGCATATATAAATTCACATATATTCGCATATTCAACATCAAAGACCCATCTGCTGTAAGATACATTTCTAGACCATGAGAACTTCTCCTACCTTTAATTTACTCTGTGCTTCCCAAATTTGAGCCAACACTGAGATTCAACAGACTTTCCCCTGTAAGTTAGTCACCGGTGTTGTTAGGAAATGTTTTTTTTCAGACACACATGCACGGACACAAAAAACCCCAAAAACATTGTTTTCAGTTAAATGTGTTGCTGTAGAATACAAAGCAAGCAGTTTGTTTATCTTTAGTGCCGTGCAAGTATAACTGCTACTGATTTTTTCAACCTGCATATCACTCCCATTCTACTTTATGCTTTCATTTTGGAATGCAGTACTTCAGGCAGACAGTACAGTCTGCGGCACTTAAGTTTCTGTCATGCCAAAGGCACATTTCAGAGTTGTTCTTGTTGTTGTCTTCATTTGACCCTGCATCAATCAAAAAAGAAAGAATTTTGTGGAATGAAGGAGAAACTGCAAACAGGAATGAAAGCACTTTTAAAGAATAGGATTTTATTTGTATTGTCCTATTTAATTGCATTTCCACAGACAGAGAAGGAAAAAACCAATTTCAGCAGACTTAAGTTTGGCATCTATATCATTGCAGTCCTTGAGAAAGCTCCGTGAAGATTAAGCAAGAAACAACAAAACTACTGATAAAATCCATATGCTTATCCTCAAGCATTTTGATCCTAAACCTACTCCCTCCCAGTCAGCATTTCCAAACTCTTATTGATGAAAACCTCAGAAGAAATGTGATTCATAAGTTACAGAAAAAAAATGTTTATAGTAGAGCTTATGTTTAAGCCTATGGCATGATTATCTCTTAGATGCACTTTTTCCTCTGGCCTTTATCACGCCAGCCTATATATATATTTTCAGATTTTGACAGGTGGAAGGATGTATATGTCACATAAAAGAAAAAAAAAAGACTTGCAATATTCAGAAGTAATAGTAAAGAAGAAAAATAACAAGTCCAGATGCCAAATCATGTAAACTCACAAAAACTGACAGGCAGCAGAGATCAAAATTCCAAATTCTTACAAAGGTTCTTTGACAAGTGTTAAGTGGTTCATAGCATGGGAGTTGTTTTGGGGTTGCTGGTTGGTGTTCTTTAATTATTTTTTTCTTTAAGGGGATTGATTTCCTGCTTTGGAAAGTGGGTTCATTCTATTTTCAACAAACTGAGATTTTCACAAACACTTCACTTCTTAGAGATATTTTCAAGTGTTCCACTGTAAGCTGGACATGTGTAGGACAGAAGAGTTTTCACTGAGAGAAGCAAGGGAAGAAAAATAAAAAACCACAGAATCACAGAATCATTAAGGTTGGAAAAGAACTTTAAGATCATCAGGTCCAACCATCAACCCAACACCACCATGCTCACTAAACCATGTCCCGAAGTGCCACATCCACACGTTTTTTGAACACCTCCAGAGATGGTGACTCCACCACCTCCCGGAACAGCCTGTTCCAATGCCTGACCACCCTCTCGGTGAAGTAATTTTTCCTAATATCCAATCTAAACCTCCTCTGGTGCAACTTGAGGTCATTTCCTCTCATCCTTTCACTAGTTACTTGGGAGAAGAGACCAACACCCACCTCGCCACAACCCCCTTTCAGGTAGTTGTAGAGAGCGATAAGGTCTCCCCTCAGCCTCCTTTTCTCCAGGCTAAACAACCCCAGTTCCCTCAGCCATTCCTCATCAGACTTGTTCTCCAGACCCCTCACCAGCTTCGTTGCCCTTCTCTGGACATGCTCAAGCACCTCAACATCCTTCTTGTAGTGAGGGGCCCAAAACTGAACACAGGATTGAAGGTGCAGCCTTGTCCCTATCCAATGTCAGGGGAGGTTTTGATACAATCCTGAGAGCAAGATTAAGACAAAAACAAGGTCAAATGCTGTATACCCAGGACACATTTTATTATCAAAAATAAAAAATTAATAACGATAACTTATTATCAAAAGTAAGAAATTAGTAGTGATAGGACAGAACAGAATAAAAGGACAGATATCAAGCAAGGATTTGGGATAGAGCTGCAAGGATAGTCACCACCATGGATCTATAGCATCCCAGGCTCCAAGTTTCTCGATGTTTCAGTGGTGGGCGATCACGCAGGGTCTTGCCTTGGCAGTCCCTTTTATTCTCATTCAAAGGCTGCAATTTCCATGACAATGACACATACTTGCCCGTCTGCACGTGCACATACACTTCACATGGCTCCAGCCCCACTCCTCATGTGACTATCACTGACTATCGCATGACTCGATGGCACATGACTGGGCCTTGTAGCCGTTTGTTGCGTTAAGAGGCAGAGCAATTTG
>NW_010511040.1:1395-2226 GCF_000687285.1 Phaethon lepturus | reverse complement strand
CATGTGCAATTTTCTTCATTTCTTTTACAAGTTCATTTACAGCTTTTCCCTCATCATCAATTTCTAAACAACAATTACTAAGATTAAATTTTCCACAAACACCCCCTTCTTGTGCTAGCAAATAATCCAAAGCTAAGCGATTCTGATCAAAGCAGTTCTCATCTTGGTGTTTTGTTTTGCAATTAATCCAAGTGCATCTCCAGTTTTATTTACAACTATTTCTACTACAGCTTGTAACCTAATTATTCTATTAAGCATATATATTGGGGTCCTGTAGCCCCAGGATCCGTCTTCTGCCCATGTAGCTGGATCATAATAGGCAATGATTCTCTCAGGAGGCCATTCATTATTTTTCCAATGTCCAATCTGCAGGCTCCGTTTATGGCATCTTTTTCTTACCTCATCAGCTTCAGTATACACCTGGATTCCTAGTCGCAATCCCCGCTGAATGGCTTGGGTGGCATTCTGGTCATAGAGCGGGTTGTCCAGCAACGAGACGGTCACCTCCGATCCCAGAAATCCACCTCTTCTTCATTTCTTTTACAAGCTCATTTACAGTTTTTCCTTCGTCATCAATTTTTAAACAACAGTTGCCAAGATTAAATTTTCCACAGACACCTCCTTCTTGTGCTAGCAAATAATTCCATTGGTCCAATTTTTAAATTGATTATTCAGTTCCAGTGGGCTTCCCCACTTATCCCAGCTATTCCGAGTTTCATTCCATAAACAACCTCCTTCACACTCCAGGTTACCCACTTGTCTTCCATCTTCTTTCAGATTTTGCCAACAACTCCTTCCAATTATACTCGTTTGGAGTACCCATTGTTGTTT
>NW_010511040.1:712-947 GCF_000687285.1 Phaethon lepturus | reverse complement strand
TACAATTACTGTCTGTTTGTACCCTTGTGATTGAAGCTTGTAAATTCCCACATTGACTATCATATCCCCAGCCTGCAGTATCCCAACATACACAAGACCATCCCCTTCTTCCACATAGGTGTGCTGACTGATATCTCGCTGTTTGACTAGGTACATAATCAGTATTTATTTGACATTGATGTCTACCTGGCAAATGTATTTTGGTTGGTTACTATAGTACCGTCTCCACTTTAAA
>NW_010511040.1:0-291 GCF_000687285.1 Phaethon lepturus | reverse complement strand
GTGACCTGGACGAGGTCCGGTCAGGTCCATAGTGATGGGCGGTCACAGCCCGAAGGGGTTGCAGCCCTTCGCAGACCCTTTTTAAGCCACAACACCAGTTCCCCTCCGGTCTTGCCCTCTTCCTTCCTTTAAGGGGTGCTTTTCTTAGTACCCAAATTAATTGAGAGCTCGTTCCTTTCTCTCAATTTATAGAAAAAGAAAAACTACTTGATTAAACTGATAACAATAAAATCTAACCCATGGTAATTCTTCTAAGGGGCTGGATGTTCCACAGCGGATGCACCTAAAGTC
>NW_010511039.1:34440-43050 GCF_000687285.1 Phaethon lepturus | reverse complement strand
TTCCCTTCTATTTTATACACTTTTCTGCAGAATGCCTTTGCAAACAACAACATATGTCTATTTTTCAGTACAGGTATTTTGGAAAATAAAGGTAGTTTTGCTAAAACTGCATTATGCCTTTGAAATAAACCCTATCTGGCTAAACAGAGAGCAATCATCCTATTCTGAGCTTAGACCCGATTTCTTTAGGAGATATGTCTTTTGATATTCAAGTCTGTACGGACAGAGTGTTTGTAGACTTAATACAGATCCCTTATGCGTTTCACCTGTGTTATTTTCATGGGACCATCCCACCAGGGAAAATTCTGTGAAATCACCCCTTTCCTTTTAAGTTTCCATCAATTTTTCTACGTGTTTGTGGAAGCCATCTTCCTCAATTTGTAGAAAAATAGGGACACAGAACACAAGACAGCACATCTCTGTAACAGGTCTCCTGCATCTCCTGAGGAGGTCCTTTGGCCCCGTCTAGCAGACCTGCTAAGTGCCACACTCTATGTGTGATGTTCACCCCCTTGGCCCAGCTTCGCATTCCCTCCTGCCACCTCTCTGCAGGCCTGGGGACTCTTGCACCCTGCGTTGCAGTACTGTCACTTCTCGCCAGCACCAAGAGCCTGCACGGCCACCGGCGTTTTGCTGATCTATCAGTTAGAGGTACATGGTGCATGGAAACCTGGGGCTGAGAAGAGAGGCCTCAGCGCTGCAGAGGCCCAGAATCAGCACTTGTGGTCTAAGGAGCCTTGTCGGAAGACCTGAGAATGCCCGTCACAGGCTTGTGCCACAAGTCCCCCATCCCATCACCTAACCTAACTTAGAGAAGGCAGATCCTCTTCATGGTCAAGGTGTCATGAGCCTCAGAAACTGCGTTAATGACCTCTGGGCATTTTGTCTTTTTCTTTGCCATGCTAAAGACGGGGCACACTGACACAGGACAATTCTCCACAAGCGACAAAGGGCCTGAGCAGCCCACCAGATTTGACCATGGTACTGACATCACATCACATCACATCACATCTGGAGTCAATACAAAGTTCAGTCCTGGATACCACCTTAATGACTTCAGCCAGGGTGCAAAGGGACTTTATGCTGGTCCTTCTGAAGCTCAGAGCAGAAAGAAAGCCCGTCTAGAAGAAACTGCACCTAAACCTGCATGTCAGTTTAGAACAGATCTCACAGTGCTGAGCATGAAGCAAACATTGGAAATATACAGTAAGATCTAAATGTAAGACTAACAAACTCAAAGAAGCCATGGTGTTTGTTAAAATAAATATCTGCTGTATTTCTGACAATTCTGTAGCATACTGTTATGCAAATTACACATAAGACTAATTTTTTCAAAAGTAAATCTTTTCACTACGTATTTACAGTCTTGTAATGTCACAACTACCCCATGTTTAATTAAATAATATTAAAAAATGTACCTAATTCAAAGACGTTATTAGGTTGACCTTTATGACTACCAATAAAACCGGCTTACTGCCATATTATGTAATATAAGGATAGGTTTCTTTTAGTGGTGTTTGTAACAACTGTCCATTGATTATCTGAAGGCCAGGACTTTTGAGACTTTTCCTCAAAGTTTGTCACCTAAGAATCCTCCCCCGCTTAAATATCTACATAAGATCAGTTGTAAACATTTACATGTATAAGAAAGACCATTGCAAGTCAAAGGACAGGTCCAACCATGGATGGCTGATGAGCTAACAGGGGGGTAGCCCAATAACACATGGAGTAAAAAGCACCAAAAAACCAGGCAAGTATGAAGTGATCCTTTTTGCCCCAGTGTCCACCAGCTGGTGTCACACATATGTGTGCAATGACGGGCCATGGACGTAGCTCACGTTCAATGAGAGGGAAAGGTTACCAACGTCTTCCTAACGTTTCCATTTCTGGAAGTTTACACAGTCAATGCAGTATAACAATATGACATTTCATATTTCAAATCGTGAGGCCTTCCTTTCTCTCCTCTTCATTTTAAGCATCTAAGATATTGCTTAGCCTGGGAACACAATAACTTACTTTGTTGGTGAATAAATCTCTCTCTGAGGAGCCTCTTTTCCTCTTTCTATTGACTACAGAGACTGATTTAGGATATGGGCACCTCTCTGAGGATCCTGAAGTCAGAAGAGCTTGCTTAACCCCTTTCTGATAATGCATTTTGTCTTCAACCTCTGGGAATAAACATGCATAATTTATGTAATTTCTTGTACTGTAGAGCAAAACCTAATAAATTTCAAGAGAAAGTATATGCTTACGCTGAGCAGGAAAAAAGATGGGAATACTATCTGCAAGCCTCCTGTACAGTATTACCTTGCTCTTTCCAAGATTGCAGCAATGCACAAGTTACTTTTATTAGGAATGGCCCAAAGTGAATACGTTTGAGTTTGTTAGAAGATAAATATTCCAGTTGTTCAAGCTATCACTGAATCAAGACCAAATCCTATCACAGTTTCAAGTCCTTGGAACTCTGAGGCTTTGGTGGCCACACTTATGAACCAACCCCAATTGCAAAGAGTCACCTTGTCTCAAAAGAACCAAAATGCTCTAAGTTGTGATAGAAATTGTGATTCAGTTATTCTTGCAGCTTGCTCTAACCCATGTAGCACTCAAGACTGAAAAATAGTTTCAAACACACACACTTTTATAATTGAAAAAATCTACTTATTATTATTTTAATTTGTAAAGACAGTTTTCATCCTCACAGCCTAATGTTGTGCCAGTATTTTGCTTTGTTTTGATTAAAATTTCAACATCTGTATTTTATACTCTTCAAAATGAATCATTTGACTCAAGTCTAGAGTCTTATAAATATAGGCTCAATTAATAGAGAGTACTACATTAAAGATGTATGGGATAAGGTGAGATGACAAGAAATCACCTAACCTGCCATGGAAGAGACATGTTTTTGCCACACAGCTGTTTGATCACCAAATAATGTGCAGGTCAGATCAGAGTCACAGTCTACCACCAACTTACCATTCAAAATATGATACATTAAGGATTTACTCAACCCACAAATGGATCTCAGTGGCTCACTCTCACTTTGGTACCTAACTCTAGCAAGATCTGCAGAAATCCTGTCTAGTTGCTTTGGAGGGCTAGCATCCTTAGACATGTAAAGTTCTGCTCCCAAACATGCTCAGGAAGAAGCATAGCCATGCTGAACAGGCTTTTCAACACGGCTCACATCTAAGCACAATCTGAGTACATTTAGAATTATAATCTGAGTACATTTAGAACAAACATTATAGTATTATCAAGCACCAACCCCAGCTTTACCGCAAAAGGCAGTAGTCTTTAGTGTCACTATTTTACACATGTCAATATAAGGTATATCCTCTCCCATGTTAGGTGAGAAGTTGGCTGCATAGTACCACTTTTCAAAAAAAACCACCCCAAATCCAAAAACCTCAATTAAAAATAACTAAACAGGACAAAGGGTCAATAGTTGCTATTTGCTCCTCCAGAAAGCAGGAAGTTTGGGTTCAAGAGTCTCTTCAGTCTGTGGGCATTTGAACCCTCATTTCAGAAGTGTGAGTTCCTGTCAACCTGAGTAGGAGTTTAGGGATTAGAAGTCTAGGCACACAAAAATAGGTATTTGTTTTAAAGATGTCAAAAAATAAATTACTGTTCAATGAGCACTAAAAATAAAAATGTATTGGACATATTAATCCATTGGTCTGCCATCGGTAGCCATCAAATCATATATTTTCCAAATAGTATTTGACTAGGTGTTGTATTTGACAAATATTGGTAACACTTGTCACAATGTAGGCAATGCATTTTACTCAGCCACCTCTATTTAATATGCCCGTTCAGCTTACTCTTGAGAATGAGAAAGTTACAGATAAGGCAGCAGCTAAGCAGAGAGCACTGAATACAGAGAAGTTTACAGAAACAAATGAGCAGCATGAACTACACTGCTCCACGCTACAGCCTCCAGTTTCTTCTGACAATCACAGGCAGTTTCTTTTGAGCAGTAAGAACTGTACATAAATAAAAACCAAAGCATTGCTCCTTTGTTTAGCAGGGTGCAGTCTGATGCAATTTTTTCCCCTTTCGATGGATGGACGTTCACAGCGGTCCTTTTTTTACTGTAGGCTAAAGTCTCAGCTTTTGCTCTCGTGTGTGCCAGTGACATCCTTGTAGATGAAGAGATGCTGATGCAAAACTCATATCCATTAGGAAATTTATGTATGAATATGATCTACACTGTAAAACATTTAGGCGTCACAATAACCTTTAAAGTATTTCTCTTATATAACATCTCTTCAAAGTACGAAAGTATTATTGTAGCCATCAAGTAAATAGTCTTCAGAACTACGTACTGTCTCTCTCCCTCAGAAGTATCCAAAATACCCATAACAGCTTGTATATTTTATACTCCCCAAATATTTTGAATTATATTTGTTATTTAATAACATTACATAATCCTCTGATAACTACCATGATCAAAGCTGGATTGCTACCAGTCCCCTTAAGTAAAAACTGTTTTTACCTGGATTGTTAAGAAAAATGCTAAACATGGTCTGAAGACAAGTAGAGCGAATTAAATTGAAAAATTTACTTAAGCAGCTCTGTGGCATTTCTCTCATCTCCAGCTTGAGTGGAAGGATAGATGACAATTTTTAAAACCTCAGTGTAGCTTAAATTGTTCTTCTCCCACCCATCCCTGCCGTGGTTTACTTCTTTTATTGGTACATTGCAATCAGCCACTTCTCTCAAAATTCATTTTGCAGGCACCCAATATGTGTTTTTTCCCTCTCCTTTCCCAAAAAATGCTCCCCAGTTTCTCAGCCAACCTCTTAGCCTCCTGCCATGCCAATTCCAGCTTGAATTCACCAGCTTCCTTAATGCTCTTAAACAACACTATACAATTGTGGTTTAAGAACAGCATGTAGCTTTTCTATCTCATTATCTTCTTGGTCTTTCCATTCTATAATTTCTCTGTATCAACATTGTGAGTAAGCTTTCCACCTCTCACTTTCTGGCCCTAAGGAAGGATATGGATATATGCACAATTTTTCTTGAATACCCATGCCAGTTTCTGCATATTCTGTTCGGTTGGCTAACCCTTTCTACTGAACCAACAGTTGACTGGCAGGAAGCAGACCACCATGCTGAGCAGCACCGGCTGGTCTGCAAGGTTTGTTAACGTGAGCGTGGGCTTCTTGTCCAGTCATCGCTGATCGATCTGATAGCAAAGGGTGAGCAAAGGCCTGCACCCAACACAGTGAAACTCACACTTCAAAGCAATTCCCGTTGAAGCCTAGCAGAGAGACAGGCCAGCAGTACAGAAGATTTGGGGGACAGCAAAAGGAAGGAGAAATTAAACCTAAGTCTAGCATTCCACAAATCCTCCTTCCTGGACCTAATGTACGTGCATTGATTGCAAGGTTTATGATCGATTGAGGGGTGCTATTAGGTTGGTGGCAGCATGCGTCATGCAGGTAACCTACAACACCAAAAAGTGGGATCAGAGAGGAGGTAGGAGGCAGATGGGGTAAGGAATAAAAAAAGGTTAAACAATTTCTAGTTCGGGTCCAAGGGAGAATGAAGAATTGCTTTGGGGTAGGAGGTGCCCTCTATGTAATGAGGTACCTGTGAGAAAAGACCAGACTTGTCTAAAGTTCATGGTCCTTGTTAATCCTCCTCCAGCTCCAACACATATGCCAGATTGATGTGTGTGCTGTAGAAAGATACACTTTTTGCCAATTGTTGAATGAAAGTGGAAAGGGGAAAGTATTTATAGCTATCCTAGCAGTATTTTAGACCTTAAAGTTACAAACTGTTGCACACCCAAAAGATATTCTCAAACTCTTATTGAATTGGAGTACAGGCTTCAAAGATTCTCTGATTTCCTCACACAGTTAAAATTCTGAAAGCACCATCCCAAAGAAGATCCTGACATAACCCAGTCAGAAAGTACTGCGTAACACAGCCCACAGGTTTAGCAAAGTCTGGTTGTAACACCAGTCTCAGCCAAGGATGGCAACGACCAGATTGCTAGTGCCGTTTCATAAATAATAGAAGGATGCTATGCCCACAGCGGTAAAACTGACGACTCAAACGATCGGGTCAAATACTCAGTAACTCTAAGGCTTTTAAGAAAAGCAAACTGTCCAGCCAAATCAGAATCAAACGGCAACATGGGAGATGGAAAACTCTTCTGCAAGAGTTTACTCCTATTGGTTTGCAAACCAACTGTTGGGTGAAGCTCTGGTAAAACAGTCTTAACCGGTTCAACGCCCCCTCTTCTTCACACGTACAATGTCCACAACATCCCCTGGAAAAACGAAGCTAATCAAATGTTCAGTTTGCAAATAAGACTGTTTGTTAGTAAAAACCAAAACCCTCAGTAAATATTTTTGCAAAAGCTTCTTTCTCAATTTTATCTCACTGGACTTTATTTTCACTGAGATATTTGTAGTATCTCAGATTCTAGTTACTTAAATATACTTAAAATTCAGTTTTCTTGCATTTAAGTTACAGTATTACCAATATATTTGGCTGTTCTATTTTGTAGAAAATTTACATTTGTTCTCAGCAATATAGTTTTTCAGGTGATTGTCAGTATTTTCACAATTGAGGCCTAGGAACTGTTGAAAGAATTGTACCTAAACTAAGTTGATAGAAAAGGAAGACATTGTAAAACAAACAAAAAAAAAAGTTGATTAAATGAATCTGCTTTCCACATTTTTGTAGGAAATGGAAATATTAATCTTTGTATGGATTATTGACTGTCTAGTGGAAGTATCTGTGTGGGTTTAGTCTCCCACTGGTAACTGATCTTATATAGTACATTACAACCTTTCATGATTTATGTCTCTGGTCTCAAGAAAGAAAATCCATGCTGTATCAGATTATTATCTCTTAATTGGGAACTCAGCCTATGGGAAATAATGAAAACAGAATGTCCTGGAATTACAATTCTGTGAGGCATAGTACAGGATTTTTCAGCCCAAAAATTTCAGCTTTTAATTGTAAGTTTTCACATGGAAAATATCCTCCTCCTGCCTTCACTGCTGCCCAGAAATCACTTGGACACAAACTGCTATTTGCTTTGGGTAAACTGTTCTGGTGTTACTGCAAATTCAGGATTGTTATTTTCACCTGCTACCATCATTAACACTTGGAGACACCAAGAAAAACCAGGTCGTATGATGAAGTTAAAACAAAAATAGATAATCTTTTCTTACTATCTCAAATCCCAGTCTGGAAGCTTTAAATCCCGCTATATAGTTACTTACTTATTTTCTCCAAACGGACCCTGACATGCCATACCTTGTAGCTGACAATTACTTACGCCAACACTCTAACAGGTGCTAGACTTTCAGGTAGTTCAAGAGCTGAGACTTAGCTCATGACGTGGATGGGGAAATCCTATTACTTTAACAGGAAGGGAGACCTGTGCGGAAAAGCTTCTTTGGGCAGTAATATAGACTGACATTTTAGTTCATTTCTTTGGTAAAATAAAATAAAAAATAAAGAGGAAAAAAAAAGAGAGCGGGAAGAATCCATGGTTAAATCCGTGGTTAAAAACAAAAAAAAAGAGACAGTATCCATCACTTCCAACTTTTGATTTGTCTGAAAACTCTTAAAAATCTTTCTTTTTCATACATGCGGAGAGAAAGCTTCCAGAAACACAATAACAAATGTGACACTATATTCCCCCCTCCAGTTACTCATTTAATATTCAACCTTAGAACAAAGACAGCAAAGAAGTTCAAAGGCGTTATACTTAACTCCATCTTTTTTTTTTTTAAACTTGGCCTTTTTAGAGTTGCACCTATGCATATGACTTTTGCCATATGTTGTTTCCCTGCTTTTAAAATGCACTGGTCAAAGGTACCGGAAATTAAAACCAGGCAAATTTGCCTCAGATCTAATTTGAATTGTGCTATGCTGGAGAAAAAACTTCAGCAAGTATGAAATTATAAAATTGTTTACAGAAGAATATAATTGTCATGTGTGTTCATGTCACTCCCTGAATGCCTACACTGGCTTCTAAAGACATATCTAGCCTGTAGAAATACCCATACTGAAGTATCAGAAGAGCAAATGCAGGCTAACAAGTAATCAAGCCCATGCATGACACAGGAGACTGAGTTCCTTCAGATGAATACAGGCGATGTGGGAAAATGGAAGATGAGTCAGAAGAACCTTCCACAACGCATCTCTGCCATGTTTCTCCAGAAACATATTCAAAATTCCTTAAAATATAATCGGTCACACCAAAGGGTTTCTAGGGAAGACAGAAAGGTAATAGGTTTTAGCTATGTACGTTTGAAAGCACATTTTTAACCTATCTCTGTTATGTACATTTTCTGTAGTATTGGACTGCATCACTTTCATCCGTATGCCCATGAATGGGAGAAGGTCATCCCCATTTTTGCAGATCTCTAGTACAAAAGCTAAGGACATCTTCCCAGTTCCAGAAAAATTGAAACCCAGGGGACTTTGCCTAGATAGCTTCTGGGCACTAATAATCCTAACAAGATCACACTGGATGCTGGGGAAGAACAGAAAGGTGAACCCAAGTCTCCCAACTCCTAGGTCTAACCACAGGACCTCCCTTCTGTGGGTGCTACCGTACAAGACCCCATTTTGAAT
>NW_010511039.1:23430-34409 GCF_000687285.1 Phaethon lepturus | reverse complement strand
GCTCTTGCATCAGTAGCTGTCTAGTATGAAATTCCTGTGAAGGGTAAAGGAGATCTTACTTAACCCCTCTCTCACCACCGGATGACTTCTCACACCCTCCAAGACTTCATATCACAGTCAGGGTTGCACAACTGTCGCAACACAGCATGCACAGCTCCTGCACCTCCCGTTCAGATGACGGCTGCGTTTCCCCTTTCTCCTCTCCCCTTCTTACTGCTCTGCATAAGTCCACATTCAGGTGTACAGCATACTGCAACATCAAGGCAATAGTCCAAAAAATAAAACCGTGAATCACTGGCTGAAACAAGAACAAACCTAAACTCAGATGATACTGAACATTATCCTATATTTTCCAAACTATAACAAAATTTTCTGGGTTCTAATTAAGTGAGTAAGGAGAAAAACAACTGAAAACAATTATGGTATTTTATATTAAAGCATTTAACTATGTTAATAGGAATATTAGTGACTACTAATTTAGTTTTAAAACAGTTGTAGCCACCCTAAATACACTGACATGTCATAAAAGAATGATTTTGTACATCCCTAACATAAACAATCAGTACAAAAGTTAAAAATAAAAACAAATCTATTTGTTAAAGGCACACATAAGAGAACTTTAAGCCTAACCAATTCTTCTCACGGCACCACTAACTTTCTTAGATACTCTGAAAACCAGCGAGGCAATCCAATCTACCTTACAGTGGGATTCCTTCGACTCCATACCCCAGTATGAAATAAAAGCCACACTTTTATGTATAATGCTAGTATCATACCATCTGTGGAGTTACAATAGCCGCTACTCACACTCCAATTCCAAGAAGTGGTCTCTAACATGCCTTTGGTCTGCTCATGAAAAAAGACCTAGGTCAGTTATAGTCCTGGTTTTGGATGAGGTTTGCCCAGACGGAGCAGACTCTGGTAGTCCAAGAAGCTGTAGACAGCAGCAAGAAACCAGGCTGTGAGCAGCATTACCGACTGTTCATCCTACACTCGCATGAAATTTGGTCACAGCAGCTAAGCACACGCAAACAAACTCTATTCCCATTCCCTCAACTTCTTTGCCAATCCAAACACTCCCAGAGCGCTTGGTCCACCTCCATTTTCTGACAATTGTTTATTCCTTGTCTATCAGTTCCAGACCTAAAAATGTAACCACCATCCATTTCCAGAGAATTCACTCTATGGATGACGTCCTTTCACTAACATGGATCAGCTAATCTCTCCTTCCCGTTATACCAACTCTACTGAGAGCAATGAGAGCAACTGGGACCTTGGTCTTCTTGGAGCTGCCCTCAGCACCTGCTGCAGCCTAAGTATGCTCTCCCCTTCTGCTCCTCACCTTCAGCAGCGCAATGCAAGAAATAATCTACCACTTGTAAAATGGATTAGAGGAAAGGATGTGTTTTCTGTAAATTTCAGTAAAAATCTTCATAACTAATTGCTTGAAGTGGCTGGGAAAGCTGACGGAATGAAATTGCTGTAGAGATGTTTTTTTCCAGTTCTACAACAGAGGGACCCCTGAGTGCTTAGGCTTAGTACAACATGTTGCATATCAAACAGATACCAAATTGCTAGCACTAAAACATTATGCAGTCCAGCTAAGGACACAATAGTCTGTATGGCGATTATATATATAGCCCATCCAGGTAAGCACAGGTGAACTTTCTTTCCAGACACACTCATTATCATTCCAATACATGAAATAAGAAACCAACTTAACTTGAGCAAAACGAAGGCTGTTCCTTCAGCTTTCTAAAGTCCTTCTTAACATAAAATATTGACAAATTCCTGCATGCAAGTTCCTGTAAACATCTCATTGTGCCTGTCATGTGCTAGGTGTCAACTTTCTGTGGCACTAGAAAGTTATTACATCATTTAGGTTTTCATGAGTGGCACAAAACGTCACCATTGTGCCTGCAACTACATGCTGAGTATAACCAGACTAAGAGCTCTGGGTTCCCACCGTTTGGTTCTGTCTGATCAGAACTGAACCTTTCAGTAAAGATAAACAAAAAAATCAATAGCTTTCTCTTTCTGTTGCACAGTAGAGCAATTCTTTTGTTGGTGTCTCTCTGTCACTACCGGTGCATTTCTGACGTGTCTTGCTAGTTATATCTCATTTTGTTCCTTTGGCATTTCTGATATTATCTTCACCTGCTTACGCTATCCTTTTATACGCTCCTTCAAAATGAGACTCAGTCAGCCTGAACTGTGTGTTCCTTTCTCTGTATCAGAAGTCAGAGTTTGCATTGTCTGAGTTTTTCAATGAATCTTCATCTTTTTTGTCGCTCCATCTCTGCCCACCGTGACCATTACTATTTTATTCTTTTGTGTATAGCCATTAAGTTTTACCTGTGTTTTGCAGAGATCCTGGCTCTGCCACTGTATTCTAACTAACTGCTTCATTTTTGCTCCAGCTTCCTTGATATAACACCTTTTTTCAGTTGTTTTGCATTGGAATGGGTAAGGTAAACTTGTTTTTTCCTTTGAGCTAGTCTTTTTGGCATCTAAGTATATTTAGCTTACGAGGTTTAGTTTTCCTTTCCCTATACTGAGGTCATGAGGAATCCAGGACTGTTCATTTTCTTTCCTGGTAGGAATTAACTTTTGTCCCTCTACCTTGTATATTAATTCACACCAGCGGGACAAATCATGCTTCCAAAGCTCTTTTTCCAGCCATAGCAACTTACATGTTTCCAAATGCCAACTGTATGATATATCATTGTTGGACAAAATACAGACAGACTGTCAGTGCTTTAAGGGCTTACCTTGTTTCTTGGGGATCGTTGTGCAGGGGCTGTAAATGTGTACGTTGGTGAGGTGTAAGGTGGATCTATGTAGGGCACTTAAGTGAATGATGCAACTCAGCCTTCTGTCTTCCGTTTGGAAGAAATTATCTTTATAGGAGCCTGCGTCTACTGGACAAAGCAGAGAACTAGCAGATGACCTATAATATCAGACAGACAGGGAACCACTGATGTGGTCCAACAAAGACCAGCTCCGTACCGCACCTTGAGCAACTGACTGCAATCGGATGTTTCCGCAGTACACTGTCATGCCTGGAAAGGTTGTGCCACCCAGGGAACTCAGACATTCAAAGGCTTCTTCAGATTTCTACCAGATAGAGCACCGGGTGTTTCACTGCTCGAGCATTCATTCATCTGCTTATCCTTTCCGCGGAGCGGACATGCAGCTTGGGTTGTGAACTTCCCATGTCAAGCAGAGCTAACAACTTCTCAATCAGCCTGCCCAACTCTATGATTGCTTAGCAACCACCTTGTCCTCAAGAACGGCAAAAGCTGCGCGTACGCAGATAATGCCACTGCTACTAGGGCTTATTCCCACCAATAAAGTCCCTTCTTTTTTCCCAACTGTTCCTCTATCACACCTTCATATTACCATTATTATCTGCTCCAGCACAGAAGCGTACACTTTACTCCCAAGTTCTTTCTAACACACACTGGTGAAGTTGATTTCTTTAAATGCTTCCATAGCATAAACTGCACGGTGGCCTATGTCAAAGGTATCTATTATATAGCAGCTTCTTTTGCATTCAAGAAGTCATATATGGTTTTAGCACTGAAAGCAACTAACTTCAATGTCAAAAAAAGGAGGAAAAAAAAATAATTACATCTTTACACAGAGAGAAGAAATCTTGTTTTTCCAAACAGTTTTCCGACTACTGCTGGTTTTGTGACATTTATTGATGTGTCATGTCATCTCTGCTGTTTGAGATTTATTCCCGCTGCCTGTCATAACCGGTCTTCCCAGTTCACAGTATTCCAGTGTAATTACAGGGCGCAGTAAAGGAAATGGAGGGATGTTACGGCACACTACAGGGAACAGTTTAAATAGGAATCTCTTCTGGGGGTCACGCTTTTACACAGAGTCAATAAAAGTTCTCTTTACAGAACCTACAGAAAACTAATGAAAATTAAACCCATATGGCTCATGTTTTGAAGGATAATCTTGAAAGGGCTGGATTTTCGGAAAGGAAAAGTGTGCTATTTGGAAATCAGATATTACAATTATTAGTTAAGGTCACAAAATCTCAGTCGGTCATTTCATACTTTCAGGATTTTCCAGCTGCTTATTTGTACTGCTTTCTTTTTTCAGTTTATTTTAATACATGCTAATGAAAAAAACATTTCCTATATGAGTCAGGAAATATAATTTCAATGAAAGTTTAAAAAAAAAAATCATCTGAAAATTCCCAAAGAGGGAGAGAATAAGGATTCTGAAACACTGCTGCATCCATCTCCGTACCTATCTCCCTTTTCAGGAAAAACAGCAAAGAATGAGGTTCTTAAAAGCAAAATTATATTTTTTCCTTTAGATTTGTATTTGATCAGTGAGATAAGCATCCACAAATGTATGTAATTGGAGTTTGGAATGAAAGTGTTGAACCTAAGCATCAGTAGTTGTTAAAAGAGATGACTGACTTCTTCTTGGGCAGCTTGCTGTAAAGAAACATACATTTTAAAACAGCCATACTTCAGACGTAGCACAGCACGTGGCTTTACCCAGCTGTTTGTAAGAAAATTGTCTGAAAGCTTTTCTAGCAGACTGCCATTAAATAAGGTATTTTTCCATTTTGAGCAAAAGCAAAAATTCATCCAAGGTACTGTTGTAAAATAGCGAGGAATTATTGCATACTACACAAGTTTCAAAGGAAAAAAAAAGTCTGCCTTAGCAAGACTTAGCTTATATAGCCACATAGTCTATTTAAATTAGTCCAACTCAGTGTAATTTTAATATGGAAATAAAGAAATAGGGATGTGAAGTTCCACAGTGACCTGGAAGTAGAAACTGGAGCAGAGGTGGGCATCCTGGGCTTTTTCTCACAATGCAGTCCATGGGGAAAAGCAGACAACAGCATCACTAAATTTTAAGCACCTCAAGACTTAGAATAATAGCATTGCAAGAAAAATGAGACTTTGTGACTCACTTTGTATAAAGTGACTTAAGAATCTCTGTAAATGTTACATGTGTCTCAAGAGGTTTTTTTCAGGATAACACTGAGGCACTTTCTGCCGAGTGGTGAAATAACCATATTGCTTAATAATGTTCAATGCCCTGTTTCAGAGCATTCACACAACACAATACTAATTAAACTTCACTGCGTTCCGATTCCTTAATGTTAGACTTCTAACATTTTGTAGTGATGGGAAAGATTTAACATTCCTGTCATTCAGAGATACAAAGATTTCCACGGTTCCTGTGGATCTTAATGAGCAGACAAACATAATTCTGAAAACAAAGTTAATGACCACTAAAAAATTCTCCCCAAAATTCAGTGCATGATGTTTTGCACTGGAATTCCATGCAGGTGCAGTATTTACGCACAGTTGCCCAGTTTCATTTATGCCGACCAGCCTCTGCAATGTTTAAAAGACCTTCTGTAGTCAGGGATTTTGAAGACAAAGTTTTGAAGGTGGAATAGCTTGCCCCATGGTTTCGCATCTGTTTGATCCCACTGTATTTGCAAATTAACCAAAGCACTCGGTGCAAAGCATATGCAAAAAGGAGCCCAACTGCTTAAAGCTGGAGCTAAACAGAAATATAGATATGTCCACCCAAGACCTTCTTCCTTATTTTGGGAACACTTGACCTCTGGAGATGGCTTATTTCTCATCAGTATGTTTCACAGGTGCCTAAAGCTCCACCTCCAGGAGAGAACTCATGTGTTAAGGGGCTGAGCAAGGCGGCACTTGCACACCGTCAGCCCCCACGACAAACCTTCCCACTTTTTGTGCAAGGGTTTTCTGGTCCAAAGCACTCACCTCTGATGTGGGTACCTGCCTGTCACTCACCCAGCCTCTTGAAGGTGCTGTGATGATGGCAGGTGGGCTGCTGGCAGAGGGGACAGCAGCGCTGTTAACCTTCCCCTTGGAAGCTGTTCCACTGATAAAAAAGCACTAATGATAGACAGGTGTGAAGAAGGACAGACCGAAAACCAGCACAATTTGGCAGACAGCTGGTGAGGGCACCATGTGACAGGACAGGGAAGGGAGCCCCAAACTGATTTGGGAAAGGCCAGTGCCAAGACCGTGGTGCTGAGGTGTACAGTGCTGGGAAAGATGCACAGCTCCCTGAGAGATGCAGGGTCTAAATCATAGAATCATAGAATTATGGAATAGTTTGGGTTGGAAGGGACCTTTAAAGGTCACCTAGTCCAACCCCCCTGCAATGAGCAGGGACATCTTCAACTAGATCAGGTTGCTCACAGCCCCGTCCAGCCTGACCTATGAGGGTGTAGAGATAGATGTACAGCCCTGCTTTGCTTGCCATGATCCAAACTGGGTGGACACAAGACATCCTCCACTAAAAAGCCAGGTGGCCACATCGAGGATGATTCCCTGTTCTTGAGATAATCAATTTGGAGAGTACTGCAACCACATGGAGTTGCTATGCCCTAATTTAGACAGAAGATGAGCACTGTGCAGGTGATCCCTCAGCTCCTTCTGCAGTCGACAGAGAGAAGCAGGCATCTCTAGAAAACTATTCCTTTCATCTCCAAACTAATAGGTGGAGTGAACTACTTCTTAAGGCGCCCATTTCTCCACAACAGTTGTAACAAGTTCTGGGTGATTAACTCAGAAGTAGACTTCTAAAGTGGGGTGAGATGAACTCCACCCATAATTATCTATGAAAACAATCCTGCCCATAATTACCAATAATCTATCATTGCAAACCATAACTATTTCCCCTGTCTTTTGTTAAAAAAAAGTAATGTATTTATTCTAATACCCAAATGTCTGCTAGACAGCATTTAAATTGGCAATTTAAATACCCAAAACAGGTAATTAATTCAGCACTGTGACGTTCACGCATCTCTGTAATGTTGTATTTGCTGCAAAACACATTCAGATAAAGAAGAACGCATTAATTCATGCCGTGCAACATCATCAACCTCACCCTTCTTCCAGTGCAACTCAAAAGCCAAAGGAAGGGGAACAAAAAGCTCCCACCAAAGCTGCAGTAAAAAAACATTTTCTTGTGGTGTTGCTATGGCCTTTTATAGTCCCCAGTAGCGACTGACACTGCTTTTGAGAGCTGTGCAGAGAAGCAAGAGCAACATTTCTGGTTCTACATCACCTCGGTGTTAATGCTCTGTCAATGCGCTTTCCCTTTCGAGTAACTATTGAATGGAGACTATGGTGCACTTGCACTAATCTCCCCTCCCAAATAAAAGGCAGCAAAAGGAAACCCAACCTGCCTCACTTTCTGCATGATGAAAATAAAAGAAAAAGATGATCTGTACCCAGAAAAATTATCACAGAAAAGGAGAGTGGCATGAAAGGCTTCAGTGTGCCTCCATGTACTTATGCGTGTTGCAATATCAAAATACATGTTTCACATGCAAACAAAAACGGAATTTTATTCTGTGGTATGGATAAGAAATCAGTCAGATATATACCATTTTCAGGCAGTCCACTGAAAAGTAAAGTTTGAGTCTAAAGGCAAATGGGATAATATCTGGCCATACCTTTAGGATGTATCTTTTTCTCTCCGCCTTAAATCAGTAGTAAGCTACACGCTGTTACACTAGAAAGCTACAGAATTTTTCCACAGAGTCAGGCAGTTCAGAAAAGCAGCGAGGGTGTCCATTTAAGGTTTCAGTGGCTTGGCATGATCTCCCACAAACTTTCTTTACTACCATAAACCAAAGCAACATGAGAAATGTACGGATTAGTAGTGCTGATTAGTTAAATTGTATTATGTGGTACTGTCTTCCCAGTTAATACTAAATCACTTCTTTTGAAAATGAGATTAAAACCTAGAATTATTTAATGCACTTTAATTCTGCTGAACAAATAACAGAGTCCTCCTTGAGTTCATATAATTAAAACTGAAGTTTGTTTGGGGTTCAAAAAGGGAATAGACCTGCAAAGATTTCATTACTGAAAATATTCTTGATCACAAAGCACGATCAGCTAAAAGGTGAAGGAACACAAACAGACGCACTATGTTTTCTCATCAGCAAGGTTGCCTGGGGGAGAGAGTCTAGAAGCGCATTTATCTTTATACTTTTGGAAGGATTATGGACCAGGTACAGAGTGTTTTCATGAGAAAGTTGTCCTAATACTAAAACACTGAAAATCGTGAAATGGTATTATATCGTAGCATTACAGTATGATTTTTTTGTATTAGAAATAATATACATGTACTTCTATAAGAGTATATGGTGTTCTATTTTAGGTAATAAACTCCAAAATATAGTTTCCTCACCAGAAAATCTGTTGGAAAAACTATTTCTCTGACATGAAAGACCAGATTAAAGACTATAGACAAGCTGAAGAAAAATAAAGATATTTTATTTGATGACACAGAGAACAAACAATTCCTTTGTTCATCTTATGTTTTCTGGATTCATGGAACCAGAGCAGGAATAATATTTCCCAGCTACATTTCTTCACTAAGAGTATTCACAACAGCTTGGGCAGGAAGCGTCACCACATACCATCACACACTGTCCATGCTGTGAATGTCTGTGATAACAGCTTTCAAGGAAGACTGCTGTATTGTCTAATAAAATATTCAAATTGTTGCCATTGATGCTGGCTTTTTTTCATGTCCGGTAGCAGAGGGCTACCAAACAAAACCAAATGTTGACGTAAATGACAGCCTTTTGGCACCCTGAAATTAAATTTACTGAAACAATGATTCTTTTGTCCTAATGTTTCTAAGTCAATAAATCCCACGGGAGGTAGCTGGGCAAGAGTGACAAGGGAAAAGGCTTTTACAAAACACCTTTGTGCATCTGACGGCAGTTTCCCCATCCCATAGGTAGAAGTTTCACCAAGATGGCAGGGAGAATTGTTACGATGATCCCTTGAGAAATGCCTTTCATTCATGGACCTGTCAGACCACTTCTCCATCCTAAAAAACAGTTATCTGGGGGGACATAAGGTGCGCGTCCTATGAGGGTGGGCTGGCAGGAAACAAGCAGCCCTAGAATAATTTCATCCAGCCTCCGTCTCTGCCTCTCCCACCGTGAAGGACCCTCCCCTCTGGCAACTCCGCGAACGTTTTGAGGGGGGAGATGAGGCAAGAGGAGGGACCGCACAAAGCCTGGGTGCAGGGCAGGTGCGGTCCATGCGCTGCACAGGTACTCACATTCCTCCTGCTGATCCGGTTCCTACGTAACTGGACACGGAGCAGAGGGCTCTCTAATGTACTGCATCGCTACTGTAATGTAGGTTATGGCACCTTTGCCTGGATGTAAGGAACAAGCCATGACCCCTGCATTCATGAGGAATAACCAGCAATTATAGACAACCACAACTTTCAAACCCACCCACCCACCAGGCATGTTTGCCAAGTCCTACAGAGCCTTGATATTATTTATTGTAAACTATTCAGTCTTTGCTAAGTTCGGAGGTCCAAGTAATACAGGCACAGCTGAATGAATTTGATATACTTACCTAAACCCCGACCGAAGCTGTGAAGCTCTTGTTCTCTGCCCAATATCCGTGTTAAAACAAAGGACTGTTAGTTATGAAATATAAGCTCTACTTCAGCAGATTATTTCCCTCCAGTAAGTGCCATTGCTTTCATAAACACACTGTTATACTGTTATAGGCTGGCAACAGTCTAAAAATGCTTATACATCATTACAATGGAACTTATTCTATTACTGCTCGGTTTAAAAGTGGTATTCAAATGTGGATTGTATGTGAATTCTGTTGTAAGTGGGTAAGCAAAATGTGAATGATTAAAGTTCCTTTGGACCTGCAGCCTTCTCAACACACCGTGAAACAGGCTGTCATAAATATGCCTGTGGAATAATATGAAAACATTCTCTAGTCAACGTGTATTCAGCAGCAATATTGCATTCATGTTATTTTCATTTTATTAATTTTAATATGGAAATCAGAGCTTCATTACAGTGCAACAAGAAATACATAATAATATAAAATTTGAAAGCACACAAATAAAATTATGCCTTACCGGCTTTCATTTCCCCACAGCACTCTGCAAATAATACAAACAGAAGTTGTGTTTCAGGATCGGTGTGGCATAACCAATTTTGCTCAGGCGGAGAGCCAAGAAAACACAAGTTCTAATCCCTACCCTTGGGTTCTCAATTCAGCAAGGCACTTAGGTCCCTATGCAACTTTAAGAAAAAGCAGTATTGTTGAAGTCAATGAGTCTACTTCACCATTCATGCATTTTCCATGTGCTCAGCTCAGCTGAGGTGCTAAGCTCCTTTCTACTTTTTTTTTTTCCCCCGCTTATAACATGGGAGCAATACTTAACTGTTCCACAGTGGTGCTGCGAGGTTTCTGATCTGTCTTTCTGATGGACTGACAGAGCCCTAACAACATGGAACACCAATGTTCCACGGTCTTTAATATGTTTAGGTTTTTAACATAAATTCCATTTTACTAACATAATGCCTCCTGATTTTAAGCAATGCTGAGATTCTCTGTCTCTCTTTCACATTAGTGATACTGGAGTTACTACAAGAGTGCAACTGAATTTCCTTCCCACCCCACCAGTCTTTGGTGAAATCACCTGAACACTGCTATAGTCCCTCTCCTGCTGTGAACACACCGTTGCTGTACTTCTCCTGGGCTTTTATTTGAGGGGTTGCCTGTCTATGCAGACAGCACCAGTTTAAAGTTGGACCAAGTCTGCTTGTGCTGTGCCACTACAACTCCCAATCCAGTGACTATCTGCACCTTCAAGTCTCTCCCTCCCACTTGTACTAGGTCTTCTCCCAGTTCCTCGAATTTCCCCCTTCTCGTTCTTGACACCAGCCACCTCAAACCTCTTTAAACCTATTCACATCCTTGTTACTAGGATCATCCTTCGAAATCATCATCCTGACAGCTGCGATACACTCCTCCAGCTCCCTCGCTTCCATCACTTCAGTAACAGGCTCTTATGTTTAAGGCTACCACTACATGCTGATGTCAACAGTTTTCTTGCTTCTTCCTGACATGCTTCCCCCCGTTTTCAAGCTGTCC
>NW_010511039.1:0-23399 GCF_000687285.1 Phaethon lepturus | reverse complement strand
TAGGGAAATTTTTCTGACAATGCACAGAATTGCGGTTCTTGGCTTTTTGATCTCCTGTTGGCTCTGACAAATCCCTCCTTAAAACCACCCTCTCCTTTCTGACATCAACAAGGCAAAATATGAGCTGAAAACTTTGCTTTTCTGTAAAATTCATTGTTATCCTATGCTCTCATTCACTCCAACTTCATTTTTCTGTTTCACCATGTCTTTTCCTTACATGCAGTTCACTTGTTTTGTGGGCTAAGATCTGTCTTCTTGGTTGCTCATCAACCAGCCACAGCCACAAAGGATCTCCAAACGCAATTAGCCTTTATAAAAAAGGGTCTGTGAAAAGTCAACCACAGTTTGTTGGGTCCAAACCACATGCTCATCCCCTTTCTTCTTTGCCAAGTGGGTATCCTCCGTTAGATGCTCCCAGGAAGCCAGCAGTTACCCATGCTGTGCTTTGAGGAAATGCTACTGTCCCACGATCTCAGGGTTCAATATTTTAGAGACGCTGAGGAACATCAGCAGGTTACTCCTCAGTGTTGCTTGGATATTGTTACGTGCCCATGGCTACTGTGTATATTTTATTTTGAAAAAAAGACAAAGCCTTTCAAAAACCTTCAGATCTGTAACTAGATGTTAAAAACCTGTAAGGTTTGAGAAGCAAGGCTGGAGTTGATTCAAACACATCCTAATGTGTTGTGCAACAACAGAAGACTCCTGCTTAATTTTTTTTCAAAAGTTGCTTTGTTAGGTATGCTTTCAGAGTTCAAAGCACTGCAAACCTGCTTTCAAAATATTGCTCTTCATCATACGATTGTAAATTATATTAGCTGCACATTCCAGTTTTGCACCAGAAGTGGCAACGCACTGTCAATAGAGTCAAGACCTGTTTCACATACAAATACTGGACTTGTTTCACAGTTTCCCAGCAGGGCAGTCTTGGTATACATCTACTTGGAGGTCATTTTTGTTCAGACATCTGGCCTCATTATTGCAGCTGGACTGCTATTTATGTTCTGGTGAATCCAAAATAGGCATTGATGTCCCTCTGTTTGAGACAGCCTTACATTTAATTACAAGTGCTTAGACTTAATTTGGGAAATTAAGGTAGACTGACTGCAGCTCCTCAGTCCTACAATGCTGACCGCACCAGGTCTTGGAGGATGCTCTCAGCGGGAACTACGGGGCCAGCTGAGCAATCTGATATACTGTAATTCGCACCCATGTAACACCATTGATTTCCTGGAAGTTTCAATAGCATATAATCAGCACAGGAAAGTGAAAATCAAAATCATTGGCGGCTTTACCACACAGGGGAGTCTGTGATAACAGACAAGATGCAGCTGCTACACATTGACATGGCTTGCATTCATGCCTTGCTCTGTATCAACACCGAAAGACAACCAGCTTTCTACTTTTAGCACACTTTCCCGTACGAGCTCACTGCCTATTCATTACAATTCTCCCACCTAACACCAATGAGCATCTGTACACAGGCTGTGTAGCTGTATGCACCTGGAGCAGCAGCAGAGCACAAGAGCTTTTAAAGCTTTATTTCACTCCAGTGATGAAAATATTTCGGTCACTGGCAGGTAGTGGACCAATGGTTCGGGATTGCTGTTACTTCTGGAAGTTATTCACATCCTGGGCTGCATTAGGGAAAGTCTTGTCAGCAGGTAATGGGAGGTGATCTTTCCCTCTACCTCACAGTGGTGAGACACACCTGGTGTGCTGGGCTCCCCAGCACAAGAAGGACATGGACCTACTGGAGTGAATCCAGAAAAGGGCCACAAAGATGATGAAGGACTTGGAGCATCTGTCAAACGAGGAGCGGCTGAGCACAGCACTGTATCATGCATTTCCTCAGATACCAATCACAGCATTTCGGTGATAGAAAGATTTCTAAGGTATATCTTATGTAAGGTGTCTTATCTCAAGCATTAGCATTGCATTGCTGAACAAAGTCCTCTCAGAAAAACACAGAGGACACCAGAAATTAAAAGATGACAGGACCCCATTAACCTCTAAAGTTCTAAACAATCCTTGCAAACTTCACCTTTCCACTGTGAAGCTGGGCCATAAAGGTTTAGACATTAAAGTGTCAAGTTGCTTTTCTAATGGTTTTCAGCTTCCATCAGGTTGGAATAGATTCCTGTTTTACTGGGCTCTCCTAGCCTATGTAGACAATAACTTTGTTGGCCTCATACTCACACAGATCAGTCCAACGCTCTCTCGCATGAGGTCTTTTTGTGTAGCTACATACTCGGTTACTGTTCTGGCCTTCTCACATCTTGGATTCTCATCGTACCACCTGCCTGCCATCTGCCTGAGGACCCTGCGCAGTGATGTGCTAACCAAGCTGCCTTTCAAGCAATCCTCAACAGCAAAGATTCAGCTCAGATGTTACTGACGTGCACAAAGAGGGACCCATTGCATCAAGCCTTCAAAGCATACAGAATTCAGTGCATTAAATAGCAGATTCTACAAGCTCTTCCGGTTCTGGGAAAAAAGATGGCGTCTCAGCACAGCCCTCCATCTTTAGTTTTATCTTTGATGCCTCAGAAACAGAATAACACTGCGTGCATGTTATTTTTTCCTCTCCTTCCATACAGTCCACTCCTGTGCAATCAATACCCTCCAAGACTAAATCCCAGTCAATCATCCAACCTCTGACAAGTCTATCAGAGAAGCAGAAAATGAAAAGTGAAGTTCTGGATGCCTCTGAAGAGTTAAGCTTGAAAACTCAGGAGTGGAGTGGACTTTTCACACTTCAAGAAAGAATAGACCAGACAATAGAGTAGAGCCTTACTTCAACCTGAAGGCAGGTGAAACAGTCTTCCACCACTATAAAAAGCTGTGAAAAGCTAAAAGGAGGAGTAGTTAACAGAGATGAACACCAGGGGAACAGCTTTACCATAAAATATTCTCTACCAAACTTCCTCCTTCATTACTACACAGTGGTTTCAACCTTCTTTTCTTACTAAAACCACTCTGTGGCCCTTCATGAGCCGTAAAACCAGTTCTCAAACCAGACAAAAACAGTACCTGCCTTGGTACAAGCAGTTGGGCCTGCGAAGCTCTGTTTTCCCACACGCATCAGCATCTGACAGGACGGCCTCAGCAGCACAGTGGCAATGGTTTTACCAGCTTTTTTTCATTTTATTGAAACTTAATTTCATAGAGTTGCACAGAAGTTCTGTACCGGATGCAAAACTCCCTATTCATCAACTTTCAAACCTGCTCTATTAAACACAAAATGAAGAACATAGGAATATGGTCATGACCCATAACACAAGACCAGTCTTGATTACGATTGATTATGATCATGACTTTTTATTGTATTGCTTTTAAATATTTCAGTTAACATCTACAAGATTTCTACGAAGTGTTTATGATAATTTACATTCATCAGGTTGAGTCCCAGTTTTCAAGATTATCCCCATCATGGGAGGATGTGGCTGATTGTGAATGCCTGCCCCAGTCTTGGGGTTCTGCATAGAACTTCCCCTTGCATTAGCTCCAGCATGGGATGAAGTGTTATGGGCTCATGGGATTTTGTCTGCAATGACAAGTTTTGAGAATCCTTCGCATCTGGAAACAATGATTTTGATTCTAGGTGAACTCTCCTTCATGCGTCATTCAAACAGCTCATGTGCCACCATGTAATGGCAAGGAGACTTCCCTGTAAGAATGACTGAGAGATAACATTCCTATAAAAAAGTGACTGGTACCTCAGAGAAAACCACAAATGGCATATTAATCTTTACAACACAGCGCATTTGCAGAAAAAATTAAAAACTTGTGATGGAAAAGAAAGCTTCATTTCAGCAGTCCTCAGTGAGCAAACTTTCTGCTACCTTCAGCTGAGATATTAGAGCAGACAATTAGGCCTCGGGCTGGCAAACAGGTTCCTGTGCTGAACAAAGAGAAGTCATCACTCATCACGACTCTTCACAGGCTGAAAACCAAGCAAAGTGTTTGCAGAACTGAAGTCTAATGTGCTTAATGAATTCATTCCCTTTGCTACTGAAAAAATAATTAAGACAAACAATTAAGCTGTTTCCACTTTAAAATTAATACTGACTATGTAAGTGGATGGTTTTCACAAGTCATTTTCCAAATTTTAATAACTGCTGTGCTTTTACGTCAAAAGCTACCGTGCAAAGGTAGAGAGCAGATGTTACAGGTAGTAATTTTCCTTTCTTATCAAAATCAGAGTAAAACCCTACTTATAAACAAAGAGAATCTGTACAGAAACTCTACAGTATGTATGAAATTATTTAAAAATTTACCTACAACCATAATCCCAAGTTTTCTAACAATTCTAGAACAGCGAAGTAACAGCATACTACACAAGTATTCAAATTGTTGAGATAACACTGTCAAATATCCACATGTTCACATTGCATTTTCAAATGTTCATGAAAATATCTGCTGAAACACTCAGGCATAAGAAATGAAATTCCATGTTGTTTTTTTAGTTTTAAAATGCAGCTCCTGCTGTAATCAAATGAATAATTTTATAAAGATAGACCAAAAGAAACTAAGATTCCAAGTAGAGAGTTTCACATATTCTTAATTTTTTTTTATTATAATGCCATCTTTCAGATAGTGTGAATATTATCGTTCTCTCATCATTACAACAGAGTACGGGATACTTATACTTCCCAAAGTAGTAGCTTTGGAAATAATATATTACAATTACTAATAATTTTAATAAATTGGCTATCACTAATTAGAACATTTATTAATCTATCATTGTCAGATCATGTGGTTTATTTTCTTTAATCTTACACTGACTTGATGAAAGTAAGACTATTTCAGGAATATCCCTACTGTCAGTTGTAACACACCTCCATTCACAAGCCACAGGTAATTGTTTCTGTCTGCTGCTGGGTGTCATCATGCGTATTTCATAGAGAAATGATTGAAAAGTTAGCCACATCGGACTAGTATATGTGGAAACATTGCAGTACTACTTAGCTTCAATGTACAGAGGAAAACAATAGAGAGCTACACCTTGTGACAGTATCCTCAGAATAAAGCTGATGGAAGTCATTTGCCCAAATCCATTTTGCTCCCAAGTACAGGGTCACCAGAGCATCCAGGCTCAATCAAGAGCAAACAAAGAGATACATGAGTTTATGCCCTTCAGCTGTTTGCATCAGGTATTTTTGATTACAGAAAGATAGAAGGTTTGTTGGAGAAAACATTTTTCATTGACAAATGCACACTAATCAATGAAGAGAGATGAGCAGGTTTTCCTCCTCAATGAAGCAAAAATAAGTTACTGGCATAACATGAAACATCTCTAAAGATGTGATACTTCAGTTAGAATACTTCATTTACATACTTCAGTTAAGACAAATGGCAAGACTACCACCCAAAAACAATTTTAAGGATTTAATTTTGTCTTTCTTAGATAGGTATCTTAAATAAGTTTCTCAGCTCCCAACATATTCTTCATGTTAGTTACCGAGAAAATATCCACAGATGTTTCATAAACCACATGGTAACATGGTACCCTGAGTACAGGAGAGGAATAAGCGTCTACTAACAACCAGTAATGATCAAGAAGGTTTTCTGACAGTCAACAAGATATTGGACACCGTACCTGTACCTTGAGCGTGTCACATATACAGGTGCCAGAACCCACCTGTACGGGTGGATTGATTATATGGGTGGTATATAATCAATCATAATCCCTCTTATGCTCCAATGAGCATTTTTATTTGGCAATACCAGCAAGTTGTCCCCTTGACACTAAGTTCACCCTCATCTTTATTTAATTCTTCACAGTGTTTAGGGAATACCATGAATCTTTTACTAAAAAGTTAAAATAGGCACGTGGGGAAAGCAACTTTCCCATCACTTCTCCGGGCCATGTGGCGTGCCTGCTGAGCGACCTGACAGAATTCCACAGATGCTTCTGGTGTTTAGACACATCTTTTGTGAAAAGCATGGCTAAAGAAAGTGTTGCAGGACTACTGGCTTAAGAATTTTTCCCCAAATGCTCAATTTCTGATAGACAAACTCTCTGCAGATAACCCATTCAGTTGCTTTGGTCACTCAAAGGAGTATTAGCTGATTTAACATATCACCTTTCTTATTTGAACTTACTTCAAAGCCCTGACTGCCAGCAGATCTAGCAGCTGCATCAGCTGAAACATACTTAGCATTTACTTGAAGTACTAAATTGTGCTTCAGCCTTGATAGCACCTTGCTATGAGCCCAAAGTAGGCATGCTTAACCTGCAACTGTGTTGAAAGAACGGCCTTTTGTATCAGGTCACTAAGCTAAACATCCTGAACCTGATACCTCACAGATTCATGGCCCTGTACAAGTCAGGAAACAACTTTTGCAGAGCTCCATCCTTCATGACAGTATGAGTCAGTAACATGGAAGAGCTGTCTTCTTGCTATCAATGAGCAGCTGAAGACACTCCAGAAACTCATGCCCACAAATACATCGAAGAAGCTAAAGATGGTCTGTCAGTGTGACTGTAGAGCCCCAAATCACAGCATCTTCCTAGCAGGTTAGAGGCGACACAGCATGAGTTCAGAGTGGCACAAGATTGTCAGCAGCCTAAGGGCCTAGAAAGACTTAGCAGGATTTAAAGGAAAGAAAAACAATGTGGAGATGTGTCCTCTTCCTTTGCTAAAAGCAAGAAGCTACAGCATGAAAAGCAGATAATCTCTGTGGAGCTTAAAGAATCCCAAAACTTCCTCACCAGCAGATAGAATAAAGCCAGCAACAGGAGAACGAGCAAGAGAAAAGGAGATTTTCCTGATTTAGAGAGGCAACTAGTTCCTTTTTGACCAAGTTCTGTATGCTTGCTGGCTTTTCCTTTCCCCAAAGTGAAAGTCAAACGGGAAGAGAGAGACTCAGTACTTTCCTCTCTCCTTCCTCGATATTAAAATGAAGTAAGCCCCGACAACATTTTCTTCTCGTAAGGATCCAGCACAAACTAAATGAGCAGTGGTTTCCCTCCATATGCCACAAGGCAGGTCCTGTGTGAGGGGGGTGCCTGTGAGGAGGGGAGCCCACCATAGTGCTCTACACAGCCCATGCATGCGTCGGCCTCCTGGAGAATGCTAATTCCCATGCAGCCCGCCAGCCTCCTGTACCCGGCCCTAACACAAAAGATGATGCAATGTCACTGCCACACAAGGTCAGCACCCACGTGACACACTATCAAAAAGAGCTGGCAAGCCCTCATTAATGCTTTTGACAATCAGCTTCAGTACAGCATAGGACATTAGCCCCTCGTCTACTGAGAGAAGCATTGTTGTATAGAGCTAGCAGATATTTCTCCCTCTCACAGAATGAAAATCATGGGAAACGTAATGTCCCCTGGACATTCAGAATAGAAATGTAGTTTCCAGATAACAGAGTCACCACAGCACATGACTGGTGTTAGAGCTTAGCAACTGAACAAATATCTTTCTATCTTTAGGTTTCTAAGTCATATCCAGTCTGGAATGAAAGCAGCTGTAAATTATTACCGTGTATTATTGTGCTATGGGCTATCCCTTATGAACAGTTAGTCTCAAAGCATTTCTGTTTGTCAACATTACCCAGGAAGATAGTCACTGGTGACTTTCTCAAGCTGAAAAAGGAGAAGAGCTCATAGGCTTTAGATTCATATATATTTTTACAACACAAAACATACAATTAGATCCATCCTTCCAAACAACAAGCCTCATGCTCTCTTCAGAGATAAATCCACTAATGCAAGGATTTAATTCTCTGTCAGTTTTGTGCAGCAACCGACTGCACAAGTTATGTGGAAAATTAATACAGCTAAGCTATCACAGACAGAGTTGACACATCCCCTCCCTGTGTTATAAAGCCCAAAGTCTTTCATGCTCTGTTTAGTGGTATTTTGGAATTCCCTTATCCCTTCCAGTGCCAGATCCAAGTCACAAATTGTGCAGTGATAAGATGCCACCGACTACCCACCCCAGTCTGCATTACCTACCACACATTGTTGATATGATGCATAACGCAACGTTATGTAGAGTACTCTGCTTGATCACATCTGGCCCCGCCAGGTAAAGACAGCCTTTAGAAACACACAGCACGTCCGCAGAGTGATGTGTAATGCCCATGAAAAGACGTGTTCTCTGAGAACACGCCAGGAAGTTTGTAAAAGTTCACAGAGCGTATAGCATTGCCACTTCTGCAGCGGCTTCTGGATGGAACTGTCAGCAGCTTTTCATCACCATACGCGCCCTTCGGTTCAGGCTCTCTGTAAACAGTTACACACCTACTTTCAGACTGGCCATTATTTTGGGAGACTCTTTAAACTTAAAGACTCTCTGCTTCTTTAAGCAATATTTTTCCTTTTGCTGTGCTGCCATCCAAGACAGCCTTTATATACACAAAAGCTTGATCTCTAGGGACAATATGAATTCAGCGTTCCAAATGGTAAGCTCCCTTACTAAATTAAATACTTTGTTTTTAGCTTTAAAAATAACTGTAAAGTTCATCTTTCTAAGCTCTGCATTCAACGTTGAGAAGCATACTGAAAGAGGATCAATGCCCTCTTTCTCCTACTCGTACAAGTCTCACTACAAATACCCAGCCAGCCAGAATTTCTATGAGGTGATGTACTGGTGCTACTCTGGAGTGGGTTGACATCAAAAAGTTGACTCACAAGCACAGTTTTTCAGGAGGATAAAAATACAGCCACAAAGTTCCATGTTTTTTCCACTTAGTACCATGAAAGCGCTGGTCTGTTCTGGATTAGGTTAGTGTTGAGATATCAAGGCAGAATCTTCAGTAAAATGTGCTTTCATAGCAAATACGAGGCAAAAATTGGTCTCTTCAAATTTGACCTTAAATAGCAAGGTTCTCACTAGATTAGAGATCCGTATCAACTGGACCTTTTTCTAGATTCAGTCAACCTAGGACATCTACACTCAAACTTCAAGATTGACAAGGGTGCCAGCAACATCAAAGTCTCTGATGCATACCTCTAACTGAGTAACTGCTCTCCTGTTCTTATTCTATTAGACTAACCAGAGTATTAGCAGATATTAAGTACTGCAATGCTTTAAGATAATAGGCGGTAGACTCATTCAAATTACTGTTCTGGTTTGAAGACCTGTTAAAATTATTCAATTTGTTTTAAAAACTCATCACAGGGGGTCTTCTTACAAACTTGCAAATTACTTAAATGGTTTCTGTACAGTTTTGTCAGCTTATGAAGTATTAATCAGTAGTCCAGTATCCATTTTATGTGTTTGCAACACAGCCTAATAGAGAAATGTAGAGTCAAATGCCATTTTATCCTTTAACATTTATTGGCATGTTTGTATTGATTTTGTTAAAAATTCTCAATTAAAGCAACATAATGTCACATTTCCAATATGGTTCAAAGGCAACATTTTCACATTTCCAATATGGTTAAAAAGTTCTATGAAAAGCCTTGATGAAAGATTAAGACCAGCTCCAAAGAGACATTGGAGATGAGCTCTCAAACAGATAAATCAAGACATGTTTTACTAGCAGCTATGTGATATGAAGTATTTGACGTACTTTATAAATGCTTTGCAGCTGGATGTTCCATTTCCCAGGGAGACTGAAATTACATTTTTGTAACTCTCAGTAAGTTTTGTATCTTTGCTGATTGGTAGAAGTGTAAGCTGTGCTCTTTCTTCAGTGTAAACAGTGTATAGAAAAATCCTATATATGTGTCTGAGGATGGCTATTTAATACTTCAGATGTGCTATCAAGCCTAAACCATGAAGATGATTACTCCTAACACACTGAATAATGATTGCCCTTAAAAGTTTTCCTTTTGCTATGGTACTATGTAGTGGATGCACCAGTTAACTTCTTGCTCCAATTATTCTGTGATGGCTCCTGTTTCACTGGCTTCAGTGTAGCAGTGGGAACATAATTTTTAACAGACTACCTTAATGCTAGCAAACATGGCTGGCTTCGGGAGCAAAACAGAAAAGTTGTTCAACTTCGATATTTTTGCATTAGACAATAAAAAAGGTGATCTTAAAGACTGTTACAAAGCTAGCATTTTACTCTGAGAGCAGACCTGATTTCCCAGTGTTGCCCATCGCACTCACACTGGGATAGATCTGATTTCAAATTAGTAACAGAGATTTGTAAGAGACAGATGGAACGCTCTGGGGAAATCAGGACCACTGTTTTTAGCAATGATAAGCTAAATTTAAGAGAAGATTAAATTATTTTGCAGCGAGGCAAGAAAACCAGTGGAAAAAAAAACTCCATGGATGGAAAAAAAGAAGAAAAAAATACTGTCTATCACAAAGGCACAAGTAAATTTAGTAAAAAAACTGACTGTTTCATACTGTGTGGGAGTCTTCTCCAGATTCCAAAGAACTGCCGATTTCTATTTCCTCCCCTCAGCGCTGTACGTACTCAGTATACCAAATAACTATTGGTCTGATTTTGCAACATGTATTCTCTCTGGCCGGTGGCATCAGAGATGATGTCAGAAATATTTTGAGAGATCTTTTGATCAAGAATTTACTTCCTTAAATATCTGAGCCCAATTCTTCACAGCTGTGCAAAGTGACTCCCTACAGTTGCAGCAGGCACTTTTCTTACATTTACGCCACTAGTGCTTTGGGGTTGTCCATGGCCCCTCAAATTTGCTGTGCCCAGCCACCATCTCCTCCACCTCACCCCAATTTTACAATCTAACCTGGAGGATGCCCTGGCCTTTGAACTGCAATGCAGCTGCCATGTCAGCCTCCATTTTTCACCTACTTTCTGAAACCCCCAGAGAAAGTACAAAGTACTAGACAGTGGAGACTTAGGATCTTGGTTTCCCATTTGTAACAGCAAATTGGAGGAATTCTGCTTCAGCTCACTCTTTAGTTGCTTTTCCTCTGTTTATTTCCAGCCCATTTTGAACCCCTAAAGGCTACTAAAGTGGGACCTCTGCTTTCTTTCAACTCCTGAAGCCCCTTAAGTAACCCAACTGCCAGCAAAATATTTTACTTATGTTGACTTATTTGTACTGTGCCTGAGAGCCTCAAAGCAGACAGATGCTGTTTCAACTGTCTTTAAGAACAGTCTTGGTAAAACGAGCTCAATTACACTGTAAAATAATGTTACCTTCGGGGCATCACACGAACTGAGAAAACTTGAGGGACCAGATCTCCTCCTAAAGCAGAAGATTCATATTTCAAAGCGAAATATTGGTATTCAAATAGCTCCATCAAGAAGGCACCACACACATGAGAGATTTGCTCTTTTTTTCTGGCCACATTTCAGAATGAGAAAGTAAGAGTGTTTTTATAACAGCTGAGTTACTCAGAGCTTGAGTGTTGGAAAGCAAAGCCTTGTTTACAGAGCTCTTCCTGGATGTCTTAATAAAAATACTTGAAGCTTTTCATTTTATACACACCATGCAGATTCAAGTACACCGATAAGGCAGAGTGCATTGAAAGCTGAGAAGGCAATTGAAAATTGAAATCTGCTAACCTTATATTTTAGTAGAAAATTAAAAGTCACCCATAAACAAGCTCTTAGTTCTCAAGGATTGAAGTAGAGATAGACATGAAAGTATCAAAAGTTTGTGCTGCTCTGAACTTCTGTCTCTACAATGTACATGAAGAAATACATCATTGAACTAAAATCTACAAAGTTTAAGCAAACAGAAGAATCAGAAGAGTAAAAGCAGGAAGGTCTGTGAAACAGCACTCTACAGACATTCATCCACATGATATGGGTTGCAATTTGTGACCTTCATTATCATCATTATTTATAAGAATACTTTATATTTTTTTTTCTTAAGTATTATTTTTACACATTTAAAAACCTATCAGATCAGCACGGTGTCAAACGTATACTAACACCAGAATTCTAATATGAATAAATTATCTAGATACACCTTTACTGAATACTCTTTTTAAAAAAAAAAACTACATGCAAACCCAGCCGAGGTGGCCACAAACTACTTGAAAGGCAGGGCTGAAAAAATTAAATACAGTTAGTACAGAGAAAGAAAATGCGTAAGAATATATTTATAAGTTCTCCCCTTTAGACTAATCTTGATCTTAATTCACTTTCTTTACCTTCTTATCTTAAAGGTCAGAGTTTTTTTTTTCCAGTGGAAGGTTGTGTTCATTAGGTAAAATATGTCAAACCTGAATATAATCAATATTTTTTTGACTACAGGGTTTGAGGGTTTTGGACTACCTTATTGTCTGCAATGGTTGGAACTTGCTTTTTATTGCAAAATGATTACAATCAACTTGTTTGCCTTACATCTGTAGGGTTTTTTTTTGGAAATCCATACTCATTAAAGAATTTATGCTCCAACATCAGCAGATACTTAAAATTTTGAGGCAAGTGTACAGTGCATCATTCAACCAACACTGTCAACAGTGGACAACTTTGTGTGTTGTAAGCAGTAGAGTGTAATTTATGACTGCGTAGACTGGAAATGTGTTCCTTCGTGAACCTACAAATGCTAATTGCAATTGAAAATACCTGCTTTTGTGGGTCACAGTGGTACATAAAGTTAACATTGGTAAACATCATACTTATTTGTATTATAGTCTAATACAGGCACCAAGAAATAAGTTTGAAGGTCTTAGAGTGACTCCCGGCTAGGTAGTTACTCATCATTCATAATACTGCCAAATAACAGAATAGTACTTGGGCGTGAGACATACACTAGCAGTTCTCTCCTGGAAAGCTTATACTTTCTTTAGTATAGAGCTGTCCCACTCCGGTGCTCTCAGTATGAGAAATAGGGAAGTTAGTGAAATTTAAGGACTGAGTTTGCTTGCGTGGAGCTTTATGCACTGCCAGAGCTTCATTAGAGCACCGTGTGCCCAAGTGAGGCATCCTTTCTGCATGAATCCCAGAACAAAGCATGCATTTCCATGACAAAGGTGAATCCAGGATCAGAAACATTAGGAAACATACTCCACTTCAAACGTGTTCACTGAATCTTATTTAAACATAGCAAGAGAAGAAAACTGTTCTTTCTAAAGCTGTAGACAACATGGATTCTCTGGAAAACTTGCTATACCTATCTAACCTCTTTGATGCTAGGATAACAGCACTGTTCCAACTACAGCCAAAATGTTTGCTCCTAAAGAAAGAACTCTGAAAATACAATGCACTGCCACTCTGCTAAGCCTGCAATTAAAAGGCTAAAATCACCACCATATATGTCCGTTAACCAGTCTCCCCATGAAACAAGTGCCAACAGCACGTTGCTAGATAGTTTATTTTTCAACAAAGCAAAAAGGGTGCTCCTATTGAATAGACTCTGTCCTTACATTAGCGAGTACCAACAACTGCTCTATTATATGCTAACATACATTTCACTGAAATGCACTTGCAAATTTCATTGCATTATCATTCTTTTAAACACAAGCAATATTATTTATCTCAATTCAACTTTGGATGCAATATAAAGCAGATTTTCCAGTTATGAAGAAAACTGGGACTGAGTGCATGCCACATTTTGTCTAACCAGCATTTACCCACAAAAACCATTTTTCATTTTAGAAATTTTCTTCTAAACAGAGCTAATCCAATGAGCAACAAAGATACAAATACATGCAATGTGCAAAAATATTACTCCAATTACAGCAGTAAAACACATACCAGCCTTAAAACACTCTGAGAAATAAAACATTGTATTTCTGAGAGCCAAACACAGAGGTATGTTAAGTGAATAATAAAAACACACTTGTGTGTACTAATTGGATAATGACATATATTGCTTTGACTGTCAGTTACCACTGTGCCTTTAAAAGTTCCTTTTGTTAAGCATGTAATTTCACTGTTAAAAATGAATAAAAACCTATGCAACTGCCTCAAGACAGCCTTCCACCTGGTACAGGTCTAACTTCAATGTTACTTAGAAAATAACCCCCATTGTGCATTGTCTTTGCACTTTACATTCTCGTTTACTTTAGATCTGCCTAGGGTATGTTCTGGTTTGCTTTTTTAAGAAGTTTTCTGAAGCCTTGGGAAAGTTTACAGGGTGAACAATACACCTGGTGTTAACCCGTTCCTTACTTCGGTTAAAAGGAGTGGGGTTTGCAGAACCTGGATTACAAACCCTTTCCCTGTGAGAAAGTCCCCGTGCAAAGCTGCTTCCAATTTGCCACCAAGACACGGTCCGTCCTCTGGTCCTCCCTGCAGCTGAAATCCACGAGCAACGGCACAGATTTGACCTGCTGCCGTGTCTCGTGCTGCATCTCCCCAGGCACTCTGACAACTGGCTTTGCTATTCCTCCTGTCCCCCAGGCAGGGAGACTAGTCAAAATCAAACCAAATCCTTGAAGCAACCTCTCACCTCCGTGTTGGTGAGACGGATCAAGTCTGCACCTTGCACGAAAACAGACCCCAAATCGGTATTTTTTCATGCCTGCGTCTGCATGCAGGGTTTTTTATCCGAGCTCAAGACTATCGCAGCTATCAACAATTTAAAAGCATACACTGATGGAGGGGAGGGGGAGGGAGGTAATTCCGGGTACTCAGACTGAAGTTTGCCCTCCGCTCCCCACGAGCTGAGGCAAAGAAAAAGAGTCGCCACAGACAGGACACGCTCCCAGAGTTTTCTGCCAGCCTCTTGCCTTTGCTCACGCGGCGTATCTGGGGAGCATCCTCTACCCGTACCGAGACCCTTAGCATCGAGCCACAAAACGCAGACGTGACAACAAGGTACGCTCCGAAACGCCAACACGCACCAGTGCCGGACCAAACCGCCAAAGGATCGCCCGGTCAGTTAGACAAAACCACCAAACCCCGAGGCAACACTTCCGAGAGCACCTCGCGGCGCGCTCGGAAATCCTCGCCCTTCGCCCCTCACGTCCCCCTCCAGCCCCCGCTCAGCTCCGAAGTGACTGAGCCCACCGTCCTCCCCGGGGGCTGGGAGCCGGTTTCCCCACCAGCGCCTGGCACGTCCCCAGCTCCCCAGCCAGTCTCCCCCACCACGCTCTCGGCAGCCCCGCACGCCTCTAACCTTCCCCTGAAGAGAGGGCAGGCAGCCTACCTCCCCGTGCTCGGCGGTCCGGTCGCGTGCAGGGCGCGGAGCGATGGAGAGCGGGGAACTCTTCAGCGATAATCAGCGCTGAGAGGCTGCTCCTGTGAATAGTGTACATCCTGTAGCAGCAGGCTCCGTTTCTAGCAGCTGGCAGCAGCCTTCGCGGGAGCAGTGATGAGCACAGCTTGAGATCTTCCACAATTAACCAAATATTGTATAGCGGCAACAAATCAACGGCTAAAACCCGGCTCGCAAATAAAAGCAAAGTACAATTTCGGATGGGAGCTGAAAGCTTAAGTCACCGAATGCTACATTTCTTCTTCAAGATTATTCCAGCAAGCTCCTTCTGCTATTTTTACTGTACCATAATGCACTAGGTCTGGCTTTTACCCTATTGAAAGAACATGAATATATTATTATCCACACAAAAGAGCAGGTTATTGTTTATGAATTACCAGCCTTCCCAGCAACAAAGGCTATTTTCATAAGAAAACTCAATTTCATTTTAGCTCCAATTTGATTACCAGCTGAAGAAAAGCAGCCCTGCGCCTAAACCTCAAAGGATTTTTATTCATACCATTGAATGGGCTTTATTGCTTCCTTTTCAAAACTGATGTAGAAAGCTTTTAGAGTAAAACATTGACAAAAAATTATTGCGCTGCTATTTTGTGCAATAACAGAGCTGAAGAGGGGCAATGATTTCTCAGTCATCCTTCACTGTACTTCAGAACAGTAAAGGCTGGAATTAATGACAGACCATAGAGAGGAGCTAAGCCAAGGTCTCACAATGCATGTCAAATCTAAATGATCACTATACATTGAAAAGACCCAAAAAAGCCTGCAGCTGATTGATTCATGGCTTTCACAAGAAAGACAGGCTTGAAGAGTTTATTGCACCACAATTTACTCTGAATTATCATAAAAATGAATGTAGAGGCTGAATGTCACCCCGGCACACTCCAAAAACACACATCCAGGGACAAAGTTCACCCAGGAATTATAGCAGTGCTGTTCATGCTACTATAGTTAAGGGTCTGTCACTTTTCTCCTATTATAGGGGGTTTTAGCTCAGCTGTAAAGCTGTGCTCCAGAATAAAACTTGGCTCAAAGGTCTCATTTTGAGGGAATATAATTTTTTTAAACAAATGTAAAAGAAAAAAAAAAACACCCTTCCTGGCTGTTTTTAAGTTAAACATTTCTAAAAGCTGCTTGCTAATTTCTGAGGCTTTTTAACAATTGTATAACTCAAGATTGGGTTTAGCATTGGGATTTTTTTTTTTCTTTAAGAAATAAAAATTAAGCTGACAGACCATGAAGGGCACAAATTGGTTTTGCTGTATCAGACAAAAAGGGTTTTAAATTATTGATTTTTTTTAAAATGGTTTATAGAACACATATGATAGAAGAGTGGAATTGAACTGTTAGTACATGGACTTTGCCAAAGACACCTGGATGCTGCATTGTGAAAGCAGCCTCTGTACCACTATGATTTGAATTGGCTCAGTCACTAAATTAAGAAGTCTCCCAAAAAAGTCAAATACAGCAGATCAGAATGACTCAGATGCAGCACATTTAAGACTACTGATTCTGAGACAATTTCCCTCTCTTCACACAGGCACAGTAAAAATGCAATTAATTCATTTTCATCTTTCAATAGTTTGACATCAACTTTGGAAAAGCAAAAGAGGAAAATAAACTGCAGTTGCTACCGTTAGTCCCATTTGGGGCTGTGCCGGTGTGTTTGACTAACACAAGGACTTTGAAACCTGCATTAGTTTTGCCAGTAAACCAACAATTCTCGGCTCATGCCGTATTCCTACCTTTTAATTTGCATTTTTTAACATTACCTGGCCTGAGCAGAGATGCATATTTAAGGCATTCATCGCAATCTCATATACATTTTATGGACAAAAAAGCTGTCTTTGGGTGTTTGTCACTCAAAACTGCAGTGGATCCCAAACCTGGAATTGCAGAATAATCTGGACTTCCTTTCTGGTTCTCCCTCAGGATGGGCGCAGCTCACGCTGAAGAGCTGAAAGACTTCAGCTCTCGCTAAAGGCAGATGCTACTCCTGAGGCTCATACCTAGGTCCAGTAAAGGTTAACGCCTAAGGTTTGGTTCCTGGTGCTCATTTCAGTGAGTCAGAGTTTCTGTACTGGGATGATCAGGCTGTGAAAGTCCTTTGTGAGGTGCAACTAAGTTAAAAAATGAACCTGTTCTTGTAAATTGTGGTACGGAATACTTTCACTGGACAATATCTAGAGAGCTTATAAAAGCAAAAGAAGCCTGAACCTCCCCCCCCCCCGAGAGAAACGACTTGTACATCAAAAGAACTGTATTTTGAGTAAAACATTGCAGTTCAGTTTTGACACAGCTATTTCTCAGAGCCAGGTAGCTCCCTACAAAATTCAGGGTACACACAGACCACTGTCACCTCGCAGAAGCCGAGTACAAAGAGGTATTTTAAAATTCCAATATATGCCTATACTTGCTACACGGTGTCATCCTACTCACACCTTCAAGTATTTTCATTATTTCATTTTATTTTTTCCTGTGTCTGAAACTTCTCTGAAAAGTTGGTGTCAACGGCTATGCATTCCCTTGAGACACAACCAAACACTGGCAGGCTGATGTGGGAAACACAGGAGAATTTTGTTGTCTGGACCAAGAGAAAAAACGAAAGAAAAAAAGAAGGGCACAGACCATGAACAATTACTCAAATAGTTTTTAAATTCAAAAAGTCCTAATTCCATGGGATTTTAATACCCATAAAACATTGAGATTATTTTATGCTTGTGTAGGTCTGTCTGAGTAAGGGGAGGAAAGACACAACTATTTGCGTTCTGAAAAATGGTAGTATTTAGGGAAGTATACTGTAACTAGTGAAAATTATTTGTCCAGATACAGCAATTCCAGTCCCTATTCACAAGGCCTGTTGGCACATCAAGGCGTTAAGAGCACCTGTACAATACCACTACGCAGGGAGACAATTTTTACTACAAATTCTTATATTCTTGGCACCATTTCTGTGTGAAAAAGCTACTAAAGATCAGAAAAGTACTGAGCATCAAAAGAGATCTCACACCACTGCATAAAGTATTTAAATGTGTGTATGTGTGCACATGCAGGGCTATGAAAGTGGTCTCCATATATATCCACACACCAAATCTAGCTGGTTTTGCAGTACTCTCATAATTCGTTTGTGTGTATCTATTATACGGTCACACACACGTGCACAGTTTTGTTTCCAGCAGATGCTTTCTGAAAATATCTTTTGTCTCTAATTCCACATTTTTTAAACATAGAGGATCTGACAGACTAAGGAAGTCTTACAAATAGACGGTATTTTAATACATTGCCATACCAGGCTGAGCTGACACAGCATTTGGACCCTCCTGGTAATGGCTGCATCCTTCCCCTTCTCCTACTTGTTAATATTTACTGTCATCATTTCGGACAGGTAGCATGCAGGGCAGGTATGAAAAGCTCCTTCACGCAAGGCACCATGCAAACCAGCAGCACACAGCCGGCTGCTGCCTGTTGTGAAGGCCACACTGCAGAGACGTGGCAATGTTTGACGCGGCAGCAAACCCGTGGACAGTTTACTTGTGTAAAAGAGCTAGTGGAGGTGGAAACCCGTGATGGATTCAGTCCCTCGACATAGACAAGAAACTGATGTTCTGGAGCAGGGAGCTGTCTTTGAACGGTCATGGATTTGCATTAAGCGCTCTGCCAGGACAACAGTAAGTAGAGAAATAGGACTTGTCCACACCGTTTCGTTAGAGCATTGCACAGGGAAAGCAAGGGAAGCTGCCAAGCCACCAGTTAAGTACAAGAGATGTTTAAAGCAAATGGACTTGCCTCTACGAGGTCTTCCTCATTAACCTTTCCACAAGATTGATATCGAGTCATCCCTCCCATGCCTTCATGCTTTGACAAAATATGCTCAGGATGCCCTCAAGCACCAGAAGAGCAATACCCACAAAGGGCTCCCAGCACACACTCCCCTGCCCCGGGCCTCTTCCCCCTCCCATTTCATCTTTCCACAGACCTTTGCCATAGACCCTTTTGGTGGTTCCCTCCTCATCAGGTCTAACTTCAGCCCCAGCCTTAAGCCTTCTCCCATCGCACCCTCCCTCCAAGCAAAGGCCGTGCTTCGACCCTCCCTGCAGGTCCCGACCCTCCTTTTCCCTTCACCTCCTCTCACCCAAGCGGCTGCGGTGAGAGCAGAGTGCCCCAGCGCAGGAGCGAGGGGGGATAAGCGTCTCTGGGTGCCACCCTTACCTCACAAAAAAAAATAATGCTGAAGTGTCTGACCTGTCAGAACTTGACCAGTAAAATCGCCGTTTGACCAATATGGAAAAACTGCGTCCTTTTTCAAAAGGAGATGACACTGTCTGTTTTAAACTGTTTGAACCGGCCAGTACTAGGTGATACCTGTCCTCATTTACTCTTTTGATACCACCTTCATTTCAGCTGGGATCAGATAAATTTAATTCAGCTCAATTAAAGTATTGACTTTTTAATATTCCCACCTCTTTTTTTTTTTTTTTATCTGCTCCCTAAGAAAAGCCTTAGAGTTACCCTTAACCTAAACCAAACATCCTCTCAAATTTTTTACTCCTCCCACAGCTGAGTCTTCCAGCAGCCTTTCAGCCAGCTTGGCTGCTCCCTTGCTCACCAGTTTGGGAATCTCAGGCAGAGACCAGAGACCTCTACCCAGTCTAAGTCCATGGAGAAGAGAGAAGAAACACTAAGAAGTTGGTACAAACTGGCTAAAAGCACTAGCATTGGGCATGTGAATGGGTAAATAAGTGTTCACCAGCACCTTTTGGGTTTTTTTCTCTCCTGAGAGGAGGGCCATTTTGATGGGATATTTGAAAAAAGAGCTATGAAGTACCTTGTCATGGCTGTTTGCACTACTGAAGGAGGTAGGAAAACTGCTGGTGGACTTGGAGCCCGTTATGTCAAACAGAAACTGCTCTCTGGCATGGGGAGTGAACAGTCCAAAGCAGGTACCAATGGACATGGGAACAGGAGGGAACAAAGCTACATCGTCAGTCAGTGTTACTGGCCATGGTGGCCCAGGACACCAGGTCCTTAATCACATTCACGTTTTTGTAAGTATTCCCAGTGACTCTGATTTTCAGGTGGAAACTGGATCACAGTTTCTCACAGGTAGGAAGTAACCAGCTTTTCAATTAGAGTGGGACAGGGGAGTGTACATAAACCACTATACATTTTTGTTATCACGGGCATAGTCAGATTATGTGAACCTAAATCCCAATTTAAGTCTTTGTAAGGATACAGGCAGTTGTCTGCTCTTTGGCAGACATCCTCTCTCCCTCACCAGAAAAGTAAGTATTTACTTTAGAGAAGTAAATACTATTTATTAGAAATGCTATTTAAAATCAGAAAGCAAAACTCTCTGTGAGAGTTAGCTGGCAGAAAAACCCACGCAAAGTAATGTAAAAAGAATGTAAAGAAAGACTAGCTGTCGGTGGGAGGAATATTCAAAGACAGCAAGGAAAAAAAGCGAGCTCAGTTCAAAGGAAGGTTGTGATAAAGGACTGCCTGAAGTAGATTTAAACGGAAGAAGATGACTTAAAGACACCAAAAGAGACTAATTTTGATGACAACGTAGCTAAGCTATAGCCATGAACAATAGCTAGGTAGTTAAGAATAGTTCCAAACAGCAGCAGCTGTTTTGGGCCAGTCCTGCATTTCTGGCAGAAAAGGATCCCCAAAGAAATAACTAGTCTTATTTGCGACACAAGGCAGGCAGTTACGTCTTGCTTATCTGGTTCTTCTCCTCACTGTGTATTAACATACCGAGAACAGGTATGTTTGACAAAAATGTACTCATTATGGCACTAGCCCACTCTTTTATCTTTCTTTGCATTATCTCGGAAAGAACAGAACCAGGAATACCTTTTCTACTGATATTTCAAAATAAAAGATAGCTCTCTAAACGTCATGGATATTGTTTGTGACAGGATGTAGGGATATCTGGTGCAGGGCCACTGGAAGGAATTAGCTTTGTTGGTGGTGGAGAGGTCTTTTTTGAAAATGAACAAGGAGAATTAAAAAGAAATGGAAAAGGAAGCTGATAGCAAAGGTTGAGGAAAACACAAAGGGTCTATTGGACAGCATTTCTATTCTTCTCTGTATGGTGCATTAAGTGCATTATAGTAAAAATGAAGGAGATTTCTTTCCTTCTCTTTAAAGTCCAACGTTATTGAACTTGAAACCTTTAACTGTGAGCAAAGCTGTGGTTTTTCTTTAATACAATTCTGCTATTGATTTCTTCATGCATTTCATTGGAATGATTCTGACAGTTTAAAAAAAATACATTACCTTGATGAAAGATACAATTTTTCTCATGAAGAAAGGCACTTGGGTAGGTATGTATGATGTACCAGACATGTGAATCTTAAATGATGCTCTGAAAGAAAGAGAGAAAGAAAGAGAGAGAGCGAAGGCGGGAGGGGGGGGAGAAAGGGAGGGAGAAAGAGAGGGAGAAAGAGAGGGAGAAAGAGAGAGAGGAAGAGAGAGAGAGGAAAAGAGAGAGGGGAAGAGAGGAAGAAAAGGAAGAAAGAAAAGAAATTTCAAAGAAAAGTGATCCAATTCTTCTTGAGGAGTGAGACTCCACACAAACAGATCCCACATTGTATCATCGAGGTTTCATCTTTTGCAAGCACAATCATCTCTTCTTCCTACCTACCCCTTTCCACCATCTTAAATCCTGGTCTATAGATCTCTTCTCTCTTGTTTTTCTCTATCTCCCTTCACTTGGCATTTGTTTGTTGCAACATTGCATTATCTTCCTCTGTATGCAATTTGTGTAGTTTTCTCTTTGCCAGTGGAGAAAGGTGCATGTCTGATGTGTCATAATATCCTGGCACAGAAAAGACCAGCTGCTGTTTTACCACCCAAGAACCGTTATGGAAAACTGTCTTCCTATTTCCCATCACAGCCTTCCCATTTGCACATGTGCTTATTTTAGATACACTACACCTTTAGCATATATTAATGTAGGGGTTTTTTTCTGGAGAACAGAAACTACGTGAAACCCACAGACTTCAAGGGCAAAAATTATCATCTAGTCCAACCTCGTGCATTATGGGCACTATAAGACTTTCCCTATATTTGCTATTTCAAGCTCACTAGCCCTTCTTGAACTGGAATGTATGCCTGAATTCACCTTGAGTTGAAATTTGTGCAATGAAGGGCATGGTTGCCCTTGACAAATTATAACAATGGTTAGTTTTCTATACTATTACAGTTTCCTTCATCACGCCTTTACTTTTAGTCTGAATTTGTCTTTCAGCCATTGTGAACAGAGAGACTCTATGCATGCCTCCACAGCAAGAATGTGCCCTGGTTTTGGTCTCATCCTGGGGACAAATTCATCTGAACTAGCAGTGCTGCCGTCACTCTTTTGTTCCATACTACGCACATCCCCACCACACATGAATCAATCACTTGTCTTCCCAGCATGCTGCCAGATGGCCAGATGTAGGCCTCAAGTAGTCTGGTAGAAGTGCAGTGTGATATCAGCAAGACCCAACTTTGAGAAGAAGTAACTGGAATTTCCACTTTTGCAAAGTTACCTCCATGAAGATGGCACAGGGAAGGATTCCCCAAGCAACCTTGGCCAGCCCGTTTAACACTTTCTGTAAAGCAATATAAGAAATCCTACATGTACAAATTCCAGGAACACCAAACTGACCATGAAGCTCCTAAGAAGAAAATTTGAATATTTTCCTAAGAATATTAAATCAAGTTATTGGTTTCCATATCTATTCTTAACCAAAGAGCAGCTGTTAGGATGAACGGTACTCTGCTGGGCGCCTGGAGCAACAGTTTTCATTTCCATCCCGAGATGGTCACCTACTCTGGTGTCAATGCTCTTTGTAATTGTATTTCTAGCGAAAATGTCTTTGACCTGTTCCACTCTGCAGACAAAGCATGACCTATAGTACCTAGAGTCTGGGCAACGGTCACATGAGGAGAAACTGGAGCACGTCAGCTGCCGAACAGACCGGACAGACAACCACATAGACTTAAAGTTGCAACTTCCCTTCCTTCAACGCAGAAAGTTAAAAGAAAAAAGCCTTTCCCTTTTTTTCTGCTGCAACAGAACAGTATTATATGTTAGGTTATGTGATAAAAGCTCCCACGAAGGAGAACAGAGAGACCATAGCAGGCAGGGATCCTGAGTGAAGCACTCCCAAGGGCAGACATCCTGTCTGGGCCCCTCCCAGGGTTGTCCCAGCAGAGCCACCAGCCCTGATGTCCCGGCATGGAGCCCACCACGATGAGTCACCAGGAGCAGCTCTCCACATCACCTTTCCAACTAAGGGAAGTTGCTGCCTAGGGGTGGGACACATTATGGGATGCAGGG
>NW_010511038.1:44764-50504 GCF_000687285.1 Phaethon lepturus | reverse complement strand
CCCCTTTGTCCTTCAGGACTGTCTCCTGCAAGGCTAAGTTTCTTTCTTTAAAACTTTTAATTTCCATCAATCAGTTAAAAAAAGAAACGTTTTATTTTTCTGTTTGCCGCTCAGTGAACATATAACTGATAGTTTACAGATTTTAAGTACATGTATAATATATACATGCATATGCACACACATACACATATGTAACACATAGATGCATACATCTGCACGTACATAGTTGCATGCATTTTATACACAAACTTTTTTTTTTAAATGTCCTTTTAATATCTGTGTTTTTATATATGTATGTAAACACAGTCTTTACATGTTTGGACACTTGAACACGCAGTTCCAGGATGCTGCTGGTGTACTCGTTAGAGGTTGAAATTCGCATCTTAAATAAAATTGCAGTATAGAACATATACCCTATGAGGTACACACATCAAGCCCGGGTGAACTCAGTGAAGATACTTGTTTGAACAGTGTTCACCAACAGAAGAGCTTCACAAGTGATGCTTCCATGTGAAGAACACACAACATTCTCATGTACGTGTGTGAATTAAGCACCGTTCACAAGCTTCAAGATGCAATCAAATTACATATAGTCTCCTTCTCCTGGCAGGAAGCCTGATTCTCAGATAGTATTAGAGAGTTTCAGAGTTTAACTAAGAACTGATCAAAACTTGAGCAAGGTTCTCAGGATTTTGCTCTTCATTTTTATGTACGTAACAAAAGCATACATTCAAAAAATTATGTTGCACTGGGACTTCACAGCTTCAAGGTGACTTGTCAGAGATGACGGATTCCTTAAAATCCCTCCTATTCTTTCATGAGCAAAATAGATGTTAAGTTTTTAAGGTATTAATCTCGTACGTGCATGGCACTGTTGTGCTGTTAGGTGAAAAGGTTTAACTGTTTTCCAGTCTTTAAGCATCGCTGTCTTATCTTCAGAGCTAACTCAGCATGTCTGAAGTCCTGGAAAGAGGGTGATTGATCAAGGAATTTAGGGAACAGTTCCCTTGATAAAGCTAGGGAGGGTATTTCCTAAGAGGGGCAGTGGGAGTGAGGAAAGCAGGAAACTTATTTAACAAGCAAGGCTTGAGTTGGATAATCTGCATAATATATCCACTGGCATTAAGTCTGTCATCTTTGCATTACATTTCTTGTACAGATTTTGCAATAACTGTCTTTCACTGTCGGTTCTAATAAAGAGCATTGGTCAGCTTAAATTCCCTGGGAGCGCAGAGTTATGTTTTGTGAACTACATGTGCCTGAGGCCTCTCATGCATGATTTAAACTGCTTTGTAAATGTCAATAGGTGGAAAAGCATTAGATCCCGTGTAGATTTCTCCAAATCCTCAAAGATGTGTACACCATGTATAAACCATGCTACAGTTTCAAGGCCACTGCAATCTCTACACTTGCCTAACTGTGGGTTTAAGGTACTGCCAGAAGCAAAATATCAGTGTATACATGATTTGATCCAACCAGCCAATGAGACCCTTTATTAAGAAAACCTTTGCTCCTGTGGAAAGTCCCTTGTGATATTAAGTGGGCACACAGCATAAATGTTGGATGTCCTTCAAACTTTGTTGCTTTGTGCTGTCTTTAAAAAAATAAAATGCATTTCTGCTTTGTCTGTGGAATCTGCCTTTAAATGGAGGACAAGCTCAGCCAGAGGAAAGGCTCACATTTCTCTGCATGTTGGGGCAGAGGTGGAAATAGGACTTTGTAGGTTATGAAAGAAGTCAGCTTTTAATTAGGAGTGCACTGTCTATTGGCAGAAGGCACTGGGTATATGAAATAAATAAGAATCTGTTACTAATGAGAAACTGTGGGGGCCTCGGATGGCTCCAGGGATTGGTAATGTAGGTCACTGGTTTGCAGCCGCACGAGGAGCCGTTGCCATCTGAAGCCTGCTCGGTAACCTGTGTGGAAGGAGTCCATTGGGTGCCAGCCCAGTTTCTCGCAGGCAGGTGTACACGCTGCGCAGCCACGGCTGCGGCTGGCGCTCTCGATGACAGGCCTGGCGGAGAGACCAGGCACCGAGGGACTCTCAGTTACCGAACCAGGTACAGTTCCTCCAGGTCAGGCTCGATGCGTGCTGGGGACAGTGTCAGGAAGGTAGTGCAAACACTGCCGGGTTTGCTGACGTGCGGAGGGAGCCAGCTGCCAGGGTTGTCACTGAGGACAGTCTCATGAGCACTAAATTAGCTGAGAAAAACACATTGATAAAAGTATTCAGCTATTAGTGAAATTCATCACTGTGGCCAAGGGTAAGCATGACACTTGGGTACCAGTAAATTGCTATTTTGACACTTAGGGGCTGCAAAGATTTTGATTTGTTCTTCAATTCAGGGGATAAATATCACCTTCATCCTATTTTCAAATTCATGGGGAAAAGATCCATGCCCAGCTTTAAAAGACAGAGGCCCCACCTCCAGCTCACAAGTCCTTGAGCTGCAAAAAGCATGTTGTAGGGGAGGATGAGTGCGTGCTTGCCGGTTGCATGCTGCTACGTGTCTGCAGGAGACAGGGTATCGAGCTGGTTGGCCTTCTTGTGTCACTGATTTTTTTAAGTACGCAGCCACATTTGTGTACCTTGAGTTATCTGAGGTTGGCTCTTTCTGTTTTCTTAGCAATGTAAAAAGTTATATTCTTTGTGCCCAGTTCTTTATGTTCAATTATTCATTCTTTACTTTCAGTGTAAAAAGTTAATCTGTCTAGCTGAGTCTTGTGCTTTTAGTTGTACTTGAGTGTTGTATGATGGCAGTGTGGACTTTTCCTGGGTGGAGAACAGAACAGCTCAACCAACCATCAGTTTTGTGGAGTCAGTTGCTACCTGTAAAGCTCGCAGGAAACTGCTGGTTTGACATATGTGTTGGGGTCCAGAGCAAGACTCCAGCTGGCAATAACCAGGTCAAGCGTAAGATCAACCGTGGTTTTATTTCTCTCTCCTGATCATCTGTGGACAAAGAGCTGCATCTCATGACCAGGAGCACGCATAGGCTGATAGAGCAGCAGATGACCCTTCCCAATTCAGAACTGCAACAAAAAAGCTGCTACCTCCTGGTTTCTACTGCAAAAGGGACCCAGGACTCCTTATGTCATTTGAGATCTTTCTGGATCTCTGTTTTGCCTGCAGTAGCCTCTGGTATTACCTGACAGTTCAGCAATGGTATGGGATCCATCACATTATTCTCACCATTGTGGTTTCCTACTGCCTTGGCTCCTGATCCCACTCTCCATTCCTCTCCACTGACTTCTGGGCTGTGTTTCCAAAGCTGTTTACAAATGTTCAGATAGTCTATTTTTGTCAGCAGAAACTTGTAAGAGCGTTGAATGGCTCCTCAGAGAGCTGATACATACTGCAGAGTGCTGGTTGGGTCTTCTGTAACTCCTTGATGTCCCGTAACTGAGCTTTGGTATCACCGTGGCCTTTGGAAGCCACAGTTCCAACAACCCTGCCTTTGAGTTCCTTTCAAAGCTCAACCATTCTGTCTGAAAACTTGGTTCACGTCTATAATAGGTATCAGAGAGGCTCCCATTTTATCCCAGCATCCGTTAGAGCGCTGGGGCTCCCCAGGGAACGGCTGGCTTTCTGCGTGCACTTTGCACAAAGGTGGCTTTGGCCTAAGGTGACTTTGCGCTATGTTGCTTTCAACGTCTTGAGGACCGACAACTTTTTAACACGTTATTTCCTTTTGCAAACACAGCCATTGCTGTTGCCGGGATAGCGACTCGCCTGCCCACAAGGCTTCCCGGGCCCGTGCCTTACATATCGGGCAGCATCTTCTGATCTCGAAGGAAACATATTCCACTGGTTTCAGAGGCTAAACATTGCATTTGCTGTTCAATATTGGTTATCCTTCAGTGGTTCATGGAGACAAGCAGAACTGCTATTTATAGATTTACTTTCTGTCTCTCTAGTTCAGTGCAGTCAGTTCTGACACACTGTCCTAGTAATCTGATCAGCCATGCTGCTTTTAAATGCAGGGCTAGGCCTTGGCCTCTGTCGGGAGGGTGACAGCTGTCAGATACAGATAGTAGGCTACAGATCCTGGCTGCTAAAACCCACTCATTCATTCCCGTTACAGATCGTTGCCCACAGCTTGAAACCATGCTTTACAGTCCGCCGATTAGCTGGCAAGAGATCTACATACTGTATTAGCAAGGTCAGCCAGTGAGATAAAGGCTAAAACCTCAGCCCATCTGAACTATTTTTAAGCAGATAGCCACAAGCACTGGCTGCTTGTTTATTTTCTTCCCTGCCCCATTATATCACGACGGTACAATTAGCGAAAAAATAAACAGTAAAAAAAGCGTACTCTTGCAGATTGTCCTTATTTATAGTTGAACCCGGCGGAGGTGGGACGCAGGTCTGTTGGAGAAATGTCACGCACTCAACTGCCTGCTTGTGCTCGGAGGCCTGACGTAATTTTGTGTTCCTTCTTGTTTCTTAAAGTAGCGTGGTTGGTTTCTTTTGTGGGACAGAGTTTTCAAGTTCAGTCTGAAGCTACCATTGCTCAGCCTGTTGGGAGATTTTTGCTCTGTAAGTTATTCATGTTTGTGCATGAATTCACTTGGAGTCCCAGAAAGAGGAATGCATTGTCTCTGTGTTATTTCCAAATGTATGTACTTCCCAGGCAGGAAGAGTATTTGGGTTTAGATGCAGATATTTTGGTTTGGATCATTTCTGAATTAGGGGACTTGAGATGCACATACTAGGATTTGGAAAGCAAATTTGATATGTCTCAAGGAGAGAGACAAGAAAGAGCTACTGAACACCACGAACACTGTGTCACCTTCTTCCTTTTCTGCCAAATAAAAGGCTCATGGTATTGTTTCACCCCGTTGCTATTCTTACTTGCCAACTTCACTTTGCAAACCATGAACAAGAAGTTTGTTGCTTCTTTCTCAGATCTGTAGAAGTGCTTTTATGACCTAACTGAACTGTATGTCAGTCGGTCAGTTGAGCTAATGAAAGTTATTTTCCTTTCTTATAAAAGGGCAGTGCTTGCAGGAAGCCTCTGTGTCCCCTGAAGTGTTGTTTTTGAGTGCTCATAGATGGTCTAGCATCATGGAACCATGATCCATGACTGGGGCGATTTGGTGCTATTATGCAGCACAGAGTAATATTCTGTACCTGTATTATATTAATGATTTTAAGACAGATTAGCCATTGTCATTGCCAGTCCACTATGCATTAAAGTTCTATGTGACACCTTTCTTGAACTTTTACATTTATTTTTAGTGTATCTGTTGAAAAGTGGTAGGTTTTGATTCAAAGATGGTGTGAACTAACTGTTGGCTATTAATCACATGATGAAGTGGACCTTGGTTTTGCCCTGGCATATAGCAGCAATCACTCCATTGGAAATCACTGTGGCAGGATGAGCTTAAGTGGGTGTAACTGTACATACGTGCAGTGTCCAAGGTATTCCTGTCACCGAGACCTCATATCAATTAGATTATGTAAGACAAACTTATTAGGAATATAAGTCCTGTTGTCTTTATTCCACGTTAAAGTGATGCGAGTACTTGAGACTTTTTGAATTAATACTTACAGGATTTGTAAAGCTTTTGAAACGCTGAGTCTGCAAAAATTATCCACATGCAGCATTATGGCCGTATATGGATGATGCACCATACAGGGCATGTACTGTTAACTAGCAAATACTATTCTTTGGTAGGATGGTGTTACTTTTCTCACCTGTTTGTGTGATGCCAAGTTTCTGAGGTTTTATATGTA
>NW_010511038.1:6331-42254 GCF_000687285.1 Phaethon lepturus | reverse complement strand
AAGACAAGAAGATAGACTTTCAAACACGCACGTAGAATTACTCCAACCACTGCTCCCAAGCGTGGGCTGCCATGACTTGTGAGTGCAGCATGGCAGGAGACCACAGCAGCAGAGCTTTAGGAAGACCAGGCTCCTTTCCAAAGCTCGTCGAAGCCCGTTCTCTTGACTCCTGTCATTTTTGCCTCGCTGGAGAAAGGCTCTCGGCAGCTTTTACAGCACTGCCAGCCCCGCCGGCTTTGCCCTGTGCATCACTGGAGGCAAAGCACTGGGGTGGGCGCAGCGGGGGACGACATCCGGGCAGCAAAGGCTTCATTAAAGCGTGGAGACCCAGACAGATGAGCGGTCTCCAGTTGCATTTTCTTTCCATCTTCCCCATCTGTTCGCTGCGGTTTTAATTAAATCTACTGAGATTATTCTTGGCCTTCTCCAAGAACTAGAAAGCCGACCCATGCCAATGTCCACTCGTCTCTGCTCTTTACTGCCAGGCACTAATGAGCAGACACGGAGGGGAAGGAGCCCGTGTGCGTCCCCTCTGCTCACCAGCCGTCATGAGCTGTTAATAAGGAGAAAGCCAAAAGGGCCCAGGCCTCCATCCCCTGATGCATCTGTACTAAGCAAAACAAACTAATGAAGGATTCCACTTGTGGTTAGCTTGCTAATAGAAATGACAGGCTTCAAATAACCTGAAAGCATCCAGCACGATGCTTGTCTATCTGATCAGGGCTCTTCAGCTGGCACCTGACACTTTCAATACCGTAATGACATTCACATGCATTCTTTTCGAATGCTGTCACACAGCAAGATCTTTCTTCTCTTCATTTGCTTAGAGGGTGCCTGGCAGAGCTATTAAGTCTGTGATGGGAGTGACAGTTAACTGCAGGCCTGTCAGCCTCACTTCCGATGTCAGCACATCCTTGTACCCATTAGGAGCATATCGCTACAACTTCACAAATAACCGCTGTAATGTACTCTGCGACTCTGTATTTGCATCCAAACACGGCCCCTAATGGGCTCGCTGAGAGGTCCCTTCTGAGGCACTCGTGGTGTATTTGTTTAGCTGATCCTTTAAAGGGCTTTTCTTGGGGAGAAACAGAGGGCAAGTTTAAAAGCCTTTGCAATGTTTCTCGGTTGTGGATGTAGTTGTGTTCAGGGTGGGTTGTTGTCCTGTGTCTGTCCAGACTTGCTCGTTGTTGGGTGAATTTTGAACCTATTTAGCCTGGAAGAAAGTTCCTGTTTTTTTCCTACCTACCATCAAGGCCATTAATGGAAGAGCAACCAACAGGAATGAGAATTTCAATGAAGTATGTGCAACGGCAGGATGATTAATTAGATAGCAACACTGTAGAGAGGACACTAACCAGCAATAGCTCTTGCAAGGCACAGCAGCACGTTCAGCCTTTTCCTTCAAGTGTGGCCACTCGGTACTTGAGTACCTGTTATGACTTCAGTCCAGCTTTACGGGGTTACAATTTCATCCCCTTATTCTTGGCACTCTTTTATACTGTTGAACATTCTCTGTTACTAACACATGCTAATAACCCACAGGATTTAATTTTTAAAAGCACTTTTTCCATAAATGGAAGAAATGATTAGAACCATTAAAGAGTGTAGTAATGAGGGTTAAGTTAACCCATTAAGGGTTTAGTTAGTTAGGAGACTAAGTAATAGGCTTTTTAGTCTTGATCTGCAGTGCAAAGAAGTGCAGTGGTAGCTCATTTCTGCATCACCAGCAAATACAGTAGCGATATAGTTTCATAGTATATGGGATGGGTTTTCATCAGAATTTCATTATTTTCTCAGCTGAGTGACTCACTGGTAAATGGTGTTTCTCTTTTATTCTATCTCAGAACTGAGCCTGAACTGAATCATGCAAAGTGCCACAGAAATGATAGTTAAGAAGTGATGAGTAGTTAAGCAGTAACGCAATTATAATTGCCATGCTGTAACTCTTCAGGTAGTCTTTCTTCTCTTCTGAGTAGAATTAGCCATCATCTTTCTTGTTACGGAGGATACAACACTTAAAAAATAAGCAAACCAATCTGGTCTATGTTTTCTGCCAAGAACCTTTCAGTGCCCCATAGTCTGTGATCCTGAGGCCAGCAGCGGTGCTATTAGGAAATATGTTTTGCGTTGAGTTCGTCATGGCTGACTGAGCCTAAGCTAAGAATTAGATGTCATTTGTAATTGCCATTTGTCTGTATGATTTGGGAATTGATAGCAGCAAGAAAACCAGAAGAGAACTCAAAAAATACACCTACATCTCTGCTACTCTTGATAAAGTTTGAGTCATAACTGGACCTCTGATAAAATACTAAAATAACTGTAAAAGCCTAACAAGAAGCTTGAACTAAAAAACTTTTTTTTTTATTTCCCTGGGTTCTTCGCCTGAGGTGCTACAATCGGGATACACAATTAAATAACTTGCTAGCTCTTGAGATCATTTACTGCTGTGGTGAGCATTACTAAGAGGTTCAGAAACTTGAGAAGTAGGGTGGACATCTTGTGGACAATTCAACAATTATTTTTAAAGCTCTGCTAATGCAACTGAGAGACCTAGCTGCCTTCTTGGCATCTGCTGTTGAGTGTACTATACATTAGATATACAAGAGATAGGGCTGGGGGAGTTTCAAATTCAACAGCCAGCAGCCCGGGTATCAATTAAAGCTGGGTTATTTTCATATGTCACCATTATGACCCTTTAAACAGTGCAGCTATAGTGGAATCAGGATGTCTCTCTGACCCTATACTATGCAAATGCACCAAGGCCAGAAGGACTAGAAAACCTACTGAATTTTAATGTGAGAAGTGTGTGATGCCCCTACCTCATTGACATTCTGTGTGGATTTTTTTCACTAATCCTCACACTCAATAGGCATAACTTTCTTGATCTTGGTTCTTCAGCGGGGTGTGCAGGTCAAAAAGGCAGCTGAGATGGGCCAGAAAGAAGTCAGGCACTACAGCGTGGAGCGACATCTTTAGCTGCAATTAGAAATGGGCCTGAGCCATGAAGTTCAAGTAAGAATACAAACTCTCCCGAAGTTGGAGTGATGGGTGAGCCATAGGTTTGGGTCAGTCCCGTGGAGATACTGACCCGTCAGTTCATCTGCAGCCAGAGTTTCCCGAAGTCCCTTCCTGGGTTTACAGTTTGAGGGATATTTTTTAGTTTATCTGCAGTCAGGAAGAACTCAGTGAGGTTTCAATGTAGAGTTATCTTGAGATAAACTGTATGGTTCCTCTGCTTGAACTTCTCTCCATAACTGGCATGGAGAAGCAGCTCCGACATAAAGAATAACACAAGAGACATGTAAGAAGAATAACATATTATTTTTCTGCGGTGATTTTTTCAGCTATATTATGTTCCCCCTGAAATAGATACTGTTGGTAACCTCCTGGCTCCAGGAGGTGTGGAGACCAGATGGCGAAGATCAGCAGTCCTCAGAGGCTCCCTGGTCAGTGCCCATCCAGTAATACAGAGGAGGTGATTGCTGCATCTTCCCTGGCAGTCTCCACTGCAGTGGCTTCACAGGCAGCAGCTGAATAAGCCTTTCACATTTCTTACATGATACTTGTTGCTCCCGTTGAAGATGTGTCCCGCTGCAGGGCTGCCTGGTTGCACTACACCATCTACCACCCCCAAGCATGGGTACAGCCTTTCTGTTTACCCGTTTGACTGTGTCCTCGGCGTTTACTAGAGGCCGATGGATGGACTCGGGAGGAGTGACCTGGAAGGTCGCAGCCACACTATGTACGCTGAGCTTCCACCTCAGTGAGGAGGAGGTGCAACGTAGAAATGTGATTGCTTCCCACTCCGGTCGAGAAGACAGAGCTGCCGGCAAGATAAGAAAGGTTACTGCATTTTGCATACACATATGTTCATATTTAGGGGGATAATGCTAAATATGGTGATTCTGGTATGAATTCAGCTTGCTGTGGTGTGTGATGTACACAGTAATGGTTTTATGCTGTGTGATATACACAATAGTGATTTTATGCTGTGGTGTACTGAAGGGCAGCGTTCTGGGTTGGAGCATTAGAGCGTAAGGAGAGCGGGGTGCAACTGCAGACATGGTTTTCATTCACTTGGCAGTTTGGTTTGGTGTTTTTTTTCTTCAGTTGGCTCTGGCTTGTTTTGCCTTTTTTTGCTCTTTTATTCCCATCAGCTTTATAAAATCTTAAATGTTTATGAATTAGAGCCACATAGTATTTAAATTTCGAAACAGAGAACCATTCTTCTCTATAACAACCTTCTGACTTTCTAAGGTTGTCAGACGTGTTACTCATTTTTTTAAAGGGAGTATTGTATATAGAACCTCAATTATTTCTTCATAAAGTGATTTTAAAATGACTCCCCAGTGAGTTTTAGGAAAGTGTGTCTAGACTTTTTTCTTTTTCTACTTTATCCTGGTCTCCCCTTCCAGCCTGCCCCTATCATTTTGTAGGTTATGGATAGTTGAGGATTTGTTGTACTGCAATTTAATGCTGAGTGTGTGCTGTGACCTTTGCGGGGGGAGTCTCTTGGCAGTATCATTACAGATAAAGTACTAACAGATTTCAGAAGTTTATAGATTCCAAACTGGATGCTGAAGCCTGCAGTTACTTATAAACTTACGTCCACAGATTTTCAAATTTGACACCAAGGTGGTGGCGTAGCCCTGCTCAAATGCCAGCTGATTGCTTTCCTGAGTCCCCCCTCATAAGCCAGGTGACCTCCCTTGTGGTTCCTCTGCAATTTGACTTGTGTAGCAATTGCAGCTGCAGAAGATAAAGCCCTGGAAGGTCCAGGCGGACGTGTGCTGTCACGTGCACCATGCCAGTGTGCAGGTATTTGTTATTTCAGGTGGGCATGGCCACGTACAAAGACTTTACAAAACCGGGACCGTATTAGCCAGGCTGCTTTTGAACGGAGACAAACACTCCGACTCCAGCCTGCTGAAGGAGCCAAGCCATTAAGCTGGGCTCAGGGGTAGTTCTTACAAACCCGGCCGGGGCAGGTGGTGGTTGAAGTCGGGGTTATGCCTGCACCGCGCAGCGTAGCATGGCATGCGCATGCTCACTGCCGGCGAGTCGGTCGCTCTGCACGGCACGGGTCTGCTGCACTGTGGAGGTGAGACTGGAGACGGGGTAAGTCGAGTAAGCGAGATGTCTGCAACCTCTGGCCTCTCTCAGCGGGGCAGATTTTGTTGAGTGAAGAGCGCAGACTCAACCCGTACAGCTTCAAATGCCCAGGCTGGCTGGCGTGCCACTGCATGCTCACTGCCGGCGAGTCGGTCGCTCTGCACGGCACGGGTCTGCTGCACTGTGGAGGTGAGACTGGAGACGGGGTAAGTCGAGTAAGCGAGATGTCTGCAACCTCTGGCCTCTCTCAGCGGGGCAGATTTTGTTGAGTGAAGAGCGCAGACTCAACCCGTACAGCTTCAAATGCCCAGGCTGGCTGGCGTGCCACTGCCGGGCCCCGCTGCGGCCCTGGAGAGGGGCCGCTCCTCTGAGAGGGGCTCGTCGTGGGTGGGAGGATTTGCGTGGCGGGATGCTAAGAGGGCCAGAGCTGCGCTTGGCTTTACTGCAGGAAGTGGATTAGGCAAATCCCTGAAACAGTGCAGAAATCCATTTTTCCAGGTGCTGAGGCTGAAGGAAACATATAATTAATAATATCCTGATTTTTACTTAGTTAAGTCTTAGAGCAAGGTATCCTGGAGTTTGTATTTTTAGCAGCCACTTTAAGAGATGGTGGGGGAGGATAAGTGCGCATGGGGGGAGGGATTAATTTAAAATTGATAACCGCATGGCAGCACCACAGTTTTAACAAGCTCAAGGCCCGCCTCACGAAGCCTGCAGTTCTCGGGGGACTAGAGTTCAATTCTCCGTGCTGCCAGTTGAAATCAGAAATCACAACCGCAGTGATTAGCAGTGAATTTCCTGATCTTGGTGCCGCAGGCAAAGGAAGGAAGGGACCGGTTTTCTCCCTGTCTCCGGTGTGGTTAACCCCTAGCAGGGGAGACGAACGTAGGGAGGGGGAATCTAGGGTAGTTTACACCATTTAAACTTGTACATGCTGTCTGAAAAAAATCAATGGCCATTAACGGCCGTGCCTCACTGTGGAGAAGTGCCCAGCGGCATCTTAATTAATCTCATTGCTAATAGAGGAGCATCACTTCCAAATGCTTGTGTACCCCTCTCATTCCAGCGATGTAGGTCAGATCCGCGGGGCCAGTGTACAGATGGCAAAATACAGCCTGCTCTCAGGGGCCTGGATGTCAGTCCAGTGAAATCCCAAACGCTGGTTTTACATTGGTGTAACTGGGATCAAATCTGACTCTGTTCACATCAGGATCAAGTACCGTCCCACCTAGGTTTCCCCGTGCTTGTTCGTCAGTGATGTGGTGGAGGAGAAAGAAGGAAAATACTGTTCTGTATTGTTGCATTCTGAATGTCTTTTTTATTATTGTTGCTTGGCTATTTAATACTACTCCACCTGATTAACAGAGAGCTGCAGCACTCGTCATGCGTGTGTGATCAGTATGTCTGCGCAAAGCTATCGAACTGGTCCCCCGGTCCCTTTCTGAGTGGTGTTGCTGCCGAAGGTTGCCTGTTTGTGTCCCTTGCAATGTAAGATGAGGGAATTCGGACTAACACATGCAAACAATATCAGATTGAAATTCATAAATCTATTGCAACGTGTAGCAGTCTCAGGCAACGGGGGGTTGTTTGTCAACTCTCTTTGCCCTGAAAACGTAAGTATCTTGGTAGCTAGAGCAGGAAGAGGTGTTGCTTCATGGATTAATAAGTAATTGGTCCAGAAATGACCTTCTGATCCAGACCTTTGCCTGATGGAGAGGGCTGGAAGTGATTTTGCTTGCATGCTTGTTTGTTCCTTCCTGTCCCTTCTTTGGGTTCAAAAATACTATTTTTTCACCTAACCATTGCTGAGCTGCCAAAGCATGTGGTGTGCAGAGGCACCATACTCGATTAACCTACCTGGGTGCTCGCTGTATACACAGGAGGCCCAACCGTGTGCTACACACACAGGGAGGTGCCTCTTCCCTGTGGGCAACTGCCGAAAGCCCTCCGCCGGCAACATTGCTCAGTTGCTCTGGAAGGTGCCGATGGCATGTGGACTCCCTTCTGCCTCCACGCCAGGAGCGGAGCTGGGCTGCACTGTGCAGCCTCTCACCGCGAGAGCCTTGTCTTTGGCCTCACTAATGCTGGCCACCAGCGAGCTTTTCCACTTGGGTCTGGCAGTTGGTGAAGTTTCTTTCAGGAGAGTTGAAATTAAATTTCACAGGAAGATCTGATGAACGGTTTATGGTAAGTCATGGTCCAGCTGATATTGCATCCACGCTCTGTCCCCCAGCACTGCCTGTTTTTTCATGTGATTTTTGATTTCACCGTGAAAGGTTTGTATAAATTTAGTGTCACAGATCGATAGAAGAAAACTGAGCTGAATTAGCTCCTCACCTGGAAGTTTATCTGCTAAAAGTCAGTAGAGGTAAACTACAGTCAGTCAAATATATGGCAGCAGAATTAGTCCCTTTGCTTGTTTTAAGGGAGGATTGTTCATTTGGAAATTTTTAACATAAATATATATATATGTCATACTGCTTTAACTATAGGAACTAATATGGCTATAGCAAAAATCAGTACAGAGATACTAGTTCTTGATATCTCAGAGACTTCCATGGGTGAACAGCAACATTTATTGCTTTAGTGCTGTTTGTTTTCAAGCCAGTCTAGTGGCAGAGAAATAAGAGTTGAGTCTGGCCAAGGTGGCAAATCACAGCGTGCTCCCTGTAAGACCCACTGGCTCACAGCAAACTGTCCATGTGTTTCTTCATGGTACATGGTGAGTGCCTTGAAAACAAGCTTATTACTAATTAGCATTTTTCACTGCAATTTTTTGCATTCTTTCTTGCTCTTTCCTGGCTACTGAATAAATCCTGATGTGCTTTTTAAATTTCAAAGAGCACTCTAAGAACTGGATGTTTGCAAAATATGTCAAGATGAAAACCAAACAAAAACACCCCAAACAGTCATTAATGCCCAATAACTCTTGCCTCAAGCACCTAAAAATCTCCTGACAACAATCTTTTTCAAACCCGGTCAAATGACAGATTCACAGTGCCTCTGTCACAGCACAAGTCTCCTGTCTCCAGCACGACTTAAGGCCACGGAGTTGTCCTGTAGAAAGCACAAAGCAACTTCTTTGAAGGTAAGAAGAACCTAGATTTACACTGAAGTAATTTGAGTGCAGGATTTGGCCGATGGACTCCAGTTCTGGCTCCCCTGGCACTTGTAAGCTTTTTATTACTAATTAAAGTTGGTAAGTAGTCCCCCTCAGGGTGTTTTGGCTCATAAATGAAGGCCAACAAAATATCTAATTTTGCTAAATAGAGTAATTTTTTATATGCCAATAGAGAGCTTTTGGTTAGATTTTGTTTTCTCTCTCCCCACTGTTATTTAGAAGCGAAAGCTCCAATGTTTCCTATCAACCTCAAGAAGCAAAAGCAGCTCTTGTTCTTTTTCCCTGCTTCGTCCTGTTCCCTAAGGCCATACCTCCTCCTGTTCCGCTGCAAGGTCCCGTGCTCACAGGGATCCGACCCTGGTTCCCAGTGTCATCCTCTAGTGCTGAGACCCCCCTGGGAGTCTTTGCTGGAAAAGGTCCTATTCAGCACATACAGGAACATCAAAATCAGTTATGGGAAATTTTCAACCCTAAAATATTAAAAGTCATTAGCATTTGTGTAATTACTTATTGTAATTACGTATCTCACTTCTTTTCAGAATGTTATTTTCTCCTTGGACAGTTAGAACATGAGTTTGTTTCCCTTCTTAAAGCCAAACCTGTTACAGTATGAGGAATGAAATGGCAGAAATAAAAGTGTTTTAATAGCATGAACAGTTACAAACCCTTCATTGACAGGGATTATTATTATGATAACCATTCAGCGGAGTTGGAATTTGTAGAAGCCGTTTTGACCAGCAAGCAATGTGAAATATTTGGGGGTGAATTCCATCTCTGTAAAGACCAAAAGCCATTTAAAAAGCAGACTGGAGTCTTTTGATTTACATTTCTGATATTAAACAGAGAGCCGCGCTCTGCATTTTTTGCTACCAGGCATCGCTTCATTGCTAAGAAATAGGGCTATGGCAAGAATCCAATTTCTTAATGAACCAGCCTATCTGGAGGAAAACAGCTTTTCACACCATAATAAACAATGAACACCTTTTAGATAACAAATTCAATGGCAAAAAATATTGCATTGTACATGTCATAGCCCCATAATTTAATGGAGGCACTTGCTGCATTAGTGGTTTACATTAATTTTTAAAATTAATTTTGTTTGGCCTGCAGGGGAAATATTTTCTTTTTTGTTTCTGATATCCTGCAGCTCATTAACACTTTTTTACTGCTGCTCTACAATACTGTCTGTAATCGTCCAATTTGTAGCTGGAGGCTCATTTTTTAACTAGAGAGAGAGAAATAAATGGAGCTTTTACTGAAATCATAAATGAAGCTTCAACCACACTGAAAAATCAGCATCTCTAACAACAGCTAAAGTACCATGGCTTTCTGAGAATGCATTAATTAAACCCTGGATGGGTTGTTAGCCTGCGATTTCTGGGTAGTTTTGTAACCTGGGTCAGGGAAGTTTTCATCCCATTTCTGTCTTGCAGACATTGGCCAGGGAAGCATAGTTCTTCCCTCTGCCGTACAAAGAGTCCGTACTTCCGGACATTGAGGGGCCTTAGCCTCGGAAATGCCTGATACGGATTTCAATTTAAAAAGTGATTGTGCTTCTTCAGAGTTAAGTTACTGAAGAGCACAAATGCATTTTTCACCTTGGAGCCCTGGAACGCTGCTCCGCTCGGACAAATGAGACAATGAAAGTCAAAGTTAAACAACTTCAGCATCCGCCCAATTCTCTGCACTGTTCACAGTTGTTAATTTAACAGTGGACTGATTCTATCTTCCTGAATAAAGTGCCGTGTGGGCAGCTGCTGCAGGGTCCCAGCCTCTACCACACACTCCAGTAAGCCTCCCCTGGCTGCAGCGGGTCTCGAAGCAAAGTGGATGATACGAAGCAGCAAAACCCGCATTGAGCAGGACGTTTCCGCAGGGCCCCGTCTCGCCACGCTGGCTATCCGCAACTGCTGCAGCTCAAGAGGTTTTAGCTGGTCCTCAGGTCTTTACGGAAACAGTCCTTGAACGTGCTTGTGTGCGAGAGCACAGGTACTCTGCAACACCTAACGCTTCACTAGTGCTAGCCGTGAAGACTTAAGGTCTTTTTCCAGTAAGTGGCACATGTTGCGGCAGAGACGCGTGCGTGCCTGTGCTGGCGAGATGTTGGCTTTGTCAGTACAGGTGCTCACGAGGAGTCAACCCGCATGACGGAGCAGACGAATAATCACTACAGGTTGCACAAGGTGGCAGGATTATTTCTCTGTCTCGCTGTCTGTCTGTCCCCCATCATTGCACTGTCTGAGCGCCTGTCAGGGCTTGTTTTTCAGATTTTCAATATAATTTCACAGCTTTTTCAACGCGACTGCCCAAATGTCAATTGTGCAGTACAATGTAGAATTGCTGAGCAATAAAAAAATGTAGGTGTTGAACAGCATCTATTGCTCAACCTCCACTGCGCTTTCACTTAATGAAAACAATAGCTGTGAATTTGGTGTAGTTAAGCTGAACTTTATATTTAATGTAAAGTGCTGTATTGCCATGAATATAAAGGAGTATTTCATTGAAATCAGTTAGATTGTATTCCTGTGCCATTAAGATCGAGTTCTCATAGCATGCAAGAGGAATGTAATGAGTAACTGGGCTCTTGCTATATGCCATTACAGGACAGTATTTGTAGATAGGAAATTATATGTAATTACAGTGAGTGAGATCATCAGTTTATATAAATCGGCATGACTTTGCCGATATCAGTGGAATTATGCCAATTTACATCAGCTGAATGAGACAAACACATGCACAGATGTCCCGAGTCTCCCTGTTGTACAGTGGTGGGAGGCCTGAGTGACTGCAGCTGTGGTAGGTTGGGTCCTCTGCAATAAACCACCTTCAGCTGAGCAGTTTCTTGGGGTTGAAGATGGGGAAGGAAGGAAGGAAGGAAGGAAGGAAGGAAGGAAGGAAGGAAGGAAGGAAGGAAGGAAGGAAGGGGAAGGAAGGAAGGAAGGAAGGAAGGAAGGAAGGAAGGAAGGAAGGAAGGAAGGAAGGAAGGAAGGAAGGAAGGAAGGAAGGAAGGAAGGAAGGAAGGAAGGAAGGAAGGAAGGAAGGAAGGAAGGAAGGAAGGAAGGAAGGAAGGAAGGAGTAGATTTACCCCACTGCTAAATGCACCTTAGTGTGCAGCTTCTCTTCCTTCAGTACTGGTGAGTGTACAGCAGAGATCTGCAGTAAAGGTGTCCTCAGCCTGGACCTCCTCTAGTGAATGAAAGACTTGATGTATTGGGCTGGTCAGGAAAGACCGGGATGAAAATCAGACTCTTGCCTACACTGGAAATTCCTGCCTTGAATCTGTAATTCTCCTGTTAAGTCAAGTGTGCTGCATGGAGAGCTGCTCCAGCTGAATTTCTATCACCGTTTCAAGTTGAGGGAAAGGAGTCATAACCAGGATTGCTTCTTGGACCTTATGTTTTCAGCAGAGAGGAGGTAGCAGGGAAGCGCTGAACGTGGGTGAGCTGGTGCAAGTCATTGGAACAACGGTGGACAGCAGCGGGGCTGGGGTATTCAATAAACCATAGGGGCTATTGTTGTCTTTCAGAAAGACTGTCTAATTTTTCTTGGAACTTGTAGCCATTTTTAAGCTTTCATTTTTCATAATGTCACAGATAATCTTTTATCTATTATCCGGTAGTGCTATTCTGACAGACATTTGCATCAAATGGTAGCGTGCAGGCTGGAACTCTCTCTAGTGGGGAAACCAGCTTGATCTGAAAGGTTATTCACTCTCTCTGTGTCTCGGGGCTTTGTTCTTGATTCACACATGTTTCCCCCCCATCTAAATGCAGGCATTTCTAGAGCTTTTTCTTTAGAAAAACCTTCAATTCTGAGATCTGAGCTTATTCAAGCTTCTTCCTACATATCAGTCAAAAACTTGTATTCACTGCAAACGATGAATCTGCTTTGAAACGTTTGTTGAAGACTCTGTATGCCTCCAGAATCCTTTCAGAACCTTTCCTACAGAGACACCGGCAGCTTGGCTTTTTTTTTTTTTTTTTTTTCCGGCTGCTTTGTTTTTTTTTTTTTTTTTTTTTCTTCTTCTTAAGGAGAGGTAAGAGTGAGGAAGGAGTGAGCTTAAGCAGCAAAGAGCCTTTTTGCAGTTGCATCTCTATCCACCAAAAAACAAAACAACCCACCACCCAAACCCCCGATGGGAACAATGACCTTTAAAGATCTGGGTAGAACATGAGCTGTCTGTCTAAAAGTTAGCAAAGCAGAAAAACTGTGTATGACTGGAAATATGAAAATGTGGTTCAATATTGCCTTGGTTTCATAATTCTTCACTTACAAGGTTATTAAATAACAATACAAAAAGGTGAATAAACCTCCATTTTACCATGGAGAATTTCACTGATTGAAGAAGTAGCCTTATTCTCCATCTAAGAAACCCAAATAGATCTCCTTTATAGTGACTTTTCCTGTTATTTTTGCGGGTTATTTGAAAGTCCTCTCACAAGACTGACTAAGCAGGCGGATTCACTGCCCATCACACGCTTTCTGTTCCCCCTGGCATCTAATCAGCGCTTTCACGGGTGCATCGCTCCCAAAAATACCACATTTGCGGAGTCAGCGCCGGGTGTGAGCCTGGGATGGCTGGTGACACAAGGCCTGGAAGGTGTGCTCGGTCGTTCCGGCTTTGCTAGTAGCTGTTGATGCCTTAGGGTATGACCAAGGGCCTGCTGCAGTGGGTTAGTGGTCTCACCCTTCGGTTCCAAAGGGGCGTAGTGCGGCACCCACGCGCCTTTCCAGCAAAAATTATCCGAGCCCATATTTGATGGTTACGCAGCATTTGCCTCTCTCGCGTAAGCCCACGGGGACTCCGAGGCTCGGTGCTTCCCAGAACGAGGCTCGGAGGTGTGTAGGAAGCACTGGGTTTGGAGTGTCTGACCATCACGGGGATTTCCTCCTTTTCACATTAAAATGCCCGTCGCAAGCTGGGAAGGAGCGTACATCCATTTCTGCTGTTAAAAGGGAAACGTCACGTTTGCCACATAAATATGCATCCCTGATCAGCGTAGGGTTTTTTATTACACAGACGCCTCATTAATGTACTTGTCGCCATTTTAAAGTCCCGGAATAACAGGAATGAGCAACATTCAGGGTTAAAACAACAGGGTATAAAGTTTCTTGAACACCAAAGCAATAATGTTGGGTTTATCGTAAACCTAAAAAGGAGTGAGGAGAAACGGGAAGGGGCAAGGAGTTAATTATTTTCTTTCCTCTCATACCCAAGCTTTTCCTTCTTTCTGAATGTCTTCTCAAAGGAGCACATCTTGGGCTGCAACATTGACATTGTGTAGGAATCCTTGTTGTTAACCCTGCCACCATGGCATACAGAAGAGGAAAACATCAGCGCTCCAAGCTGAGATCCAGAGAGGGTGGAAATGTTGTTTCTGAGTGTTTCTAGGTGCTGTATTTGTTTATGAGAATAAAAATTAGCTGTTTCAGGTGTGGAAAACACCGGACAAGATCTGATCTGGCCACAGATGAAATAGAATTTGGTTAGCAGGGGTTTGTGCTGGTAGTACATGCGTCATTCAGTCATCATTAAAGGAAAGCTTCGCATTAAGTTTTGTGGGATTGGGGCTGGGCCGTGAGTAACTGTAAGGAATCTGGAGTCACATTCGCTCTTGCCATGGCTTAAATCTGAATTAACCGTCACAGCAGTGAAGTTTCGGGGCCCACCACAGGCCGCATGCAGGGTAAGCTCACCAGCCAGCCGCGCTGCGTCTTCAGCGCCAGGCCAGGCCCCGCTTCCCCTCCCGCTGTCTTCTGCTGGATGTTGAATGTCTCACGTTTGCGTTTTCAAACTTTTCCTTACAGCTATGAGGGGGACTTTGTGTATAGGAACTTTCCTCCTTTGTGGGAAAACCGAGTGTCTCACATAGTGGCAAGAATGTGGGGCTGAGACCTTGAAGAAATTGCGGGCTCCATGGAGGCCTGCGGTGGGTGACGGGAGCCAGCTGTGCACTAATTTACACCCGTGACAGCAGCTGTGTCATTTGGCCCAGCCAAAAGTGTCGTCAGGTGTTGCCTGCAGTTGTTTGGGGGGGTGGGGTGTGGGTGCTGAGCAACAGCCGCCCTGGTGCAGAGACCTCCTGGGAGCAGAGACAGCTCTTCCCCGAATCAGGAGAGCGGCGGCCCGGGACACCTTCCCCTCCGCAGGCCAGGATCGTGCCCCGCACCCAGGGCCCTCTGGCACCGCTGGCCGCTCCCGTGCAAGCAGCTCCGAGCTGGGAGCGGAGCAGATTTTTGTCAGCACTCGGACTTCGTGCAATGGTTTGTGCTGGCGGCCGGGATCGCTGCCGAGGCGCGCCCAGGATCTGGCCCGCAGCAGACCTGGGCCAGAGCCCTTCCAGGCCGAGGGGGTGAGCAGCTCTCTGGCCGCTGCTGGCTCATCGCTCTTCACACTTGGTAGGTACAGAAGCATCACTTCATGGCAATATCTCTACTTTAAGCATATTTTCTAATACCATTTTAGTTCTTCTTAACTAGTCTATATACGTGCCTTGGAGGCTTAAAAATGTGAGCCTCAAAGGAGTTTGATTTCTAATGGCGTGATCTGAAAAGGAGTGATTAAAAAAATTCCTTTCTAGAGAGGCCAAGCTTTCCCTTTCTCTTTTTAATTCATAGCTGATGTAACTTTTTAACTCTGTATATGAACTTTACAGATGCATGTGAGGTGGACGCTGTCTCCTCTGTCATTTGATCACAAACACGCGCACTTCTTTGCTCAGGGTGACAAATGTTTTACTCCTGCCGTGTGGTGTTAAGGACAAATCCTCCTTAGAGCAGCGGGGCTGTACATCGTGCCCACTAAGATGGGAGAGCTCTGGGGAGATGACTTGGAGTCCGAGAAACGTCGGAGTGTGGCTCACAAACCAAAAATCAGTTAAAAGGTTTGTTTCCTTTGCTTGTGATGTCCTGAAGAATAGGTTGGAGCTGTGAGTGCTTGGAAACGGTCTGAACTTCTTCATCAGAAACTGGTTTTCTTGCAAAACTCATCTGTAGCGTATGATGTGTGTGTTTAATTCCGTGGTGTGTGTAAGCTCCTATAAATTTTAACTAACAGTGCCAAGAATGGTAGCCAAGGGTAACTGCAATATTAGTAACCTCAAATTATAATGACTTCTTTTATACCTCTTTTTAAATAGTACTTTACCATTCATATTGAAAGTTTTACAGTTTGTAGCACTTACTGATAAATACTCCATAAGCTCCCGTGGCTCTCTGCTGCTGTTGTGCTTCATGCCATAGATGCCTTCATTTCCATGCGTGTGTACTCCATATCATAAAGTGAAAATGGGAACCTTATGGGACATAGATGCTTTCTGAAACAAATCATTAGCAATAATGACAGTCCAAAAGTGTATACCTAATAACGTGTTGTAGAGCCTCTTCAGTCCTATTAAGCGGAAAGTCTTGGCCTCTTGGGTTCAGCATCTCGGAACAAAGTTTTAAATAACCAGCTGATGACGCAGTGTCTCAGAATAAAAAGTAAATCTGTGCTTTTAGCTTCTGCTCTAGTGTTGAGTTTGAGTCTTTCGGAACTGGAGCAGTGAAATATGTGACAGTAAAGCATGTGACACGTGCATAATGAACAAGTGGACTCTGAGAAATAAGTACGGGTTAACCTGATTTTAATAAGGCGTAGCAGCAACAGCGCCCGGGACACCGTGTACAAAGGAGAACAAAATGAAAAGGCTTTCCAATCTTGAATATATGGGATTGAAAACCTGTATAGAAAGAACACTGTTCAGCACCAAAAAGCCTGGAAGTGTCAGTTTTAAGAATTCATTATCCTTGTGTATAGAAATTGTAGTGCAGAAGCTGCTGACTGAAAAATAACATTATCCCTCTGTCTTGAAGGAAGTGTGTGGTTTAAACCCCTTTTCTTACTAACAAGTGGTATCAGAGGTAAAACAAATATAGGCGGTTCTCATGATTAAACTGTCCTTTTTTTAACCGATCTGGACTTTGTAAATGTACTCAATAGCTTTCAGATGTCAACAACATAATGGAATTACTGAATGACACGTGTACAATGTCAGGGTTTGAAAGTTTTGTCTGTGTTACTGCCCTGTAAACTCCGTGCTCACAGGGAAGCATAATCCAGACAAACACCAAGAAGATGCTTTCACAGCAACCAAATTGGGGATCATAACACTCTTGGAAACTGTTGCTTTGGGTTCCCACTGGATAGGTGATGTACGCTTTTGGACCTGAAGATGACGTTACTCAGTATTTTTCATATTTTATTAAAGATCTCTTTATTATGGAAAAATAATGTATGCCCTGACTGTGTAAGGGAGCCTAAAGGATCAGCTGCAGAACACATGAAGCATGGAAATTTCACAGGGCAGCAGGGTTGGAAACAAAACTTGGGGCGGGGTCGGAAAAGCAGATACATTTTTAAATAGGTTCCCTTCAGGTGTCTCTTTGGAACAGATGTGGATGCTTTGTGCTGTGCTGGGGATTGTCATGGAAGGTTTGGTTCTCCATCTGATATTGGCCTCGCCTCCCGTGTGGCCGCGTGTCTCAGGACACACTGGGCACATGCATGTGTTTCTCGGCACGGAGTGTTCTCTCGCTGCAGTGTGTTCCACTGATGTCATCTGCTCATGCCCACCTGAATTTGGGAGATTAGCAACAGGTGGTACCTTGGGTGATATTTCACCGCATCAGTTAAATATTTCACGATGATTTCTTACCCGCCTTTTCATTTCAGTGGTGGGCTGAGAAGACAGGTACCGCAGTAAAAGCCTCCCGGGAGCAGGTGAATGCCCAATATGCGTTAACAGCAGGAGTGGAAAGACCAGAGCAACCACCATTATCATGACCTGCCATCTGAATTATCCCAAGAAAAAAGTTGGATCTTGCAGGAAGTCCAGAAGGTCTAATAAATCCAGGCAATTTAAGAGCAAAAGATTCCCCTGGTCAAGACCAGTGCCACCCCAGCTACATTGTTCATCATTATGCCTCCTCTAAAGAGTTAACAAAAGTAACCTGCACTCAAGGTGCAGCCACAGCTCTGAATCGCACAGTTGCTGTTATTACACCGGGACCTTCCTGCTTTACTTGCTCCTTGGCCCAGGCGATGCTGCTTGGGTAATAGTACCTTTGGGCACTTCATTAATCCCTTCTCAGCTAATGGTGGCAGCACTTGTTTGTCCTTCTGGGGAAGCTGAGAAGGTCTGTGTGATGACGTTCAGCAACTCTCGGCACGTACGTTCCAGTTGCCAGTGCTCACATGATGGATCTGTCACATTAGCCTGAGTGTTAGCAGTGTGTAAGGTTTAACTTATGTCCCTTGATGAGAGAATTAAAGAGCACGTCTGGGCTCTGAGTTAAGGGCGCCTGTGTGTTGATAGGACTTGAGTTATTTAAGTTAACTTTGCAGTGAAGACAACCCCCAAGGGACTGTCAACTCAAGAACACCCACTAACCACAACTTGTCATGTTACTACACAGAGAGATAAATGAGCTTTTAAGTAATTAGTGCCCAAAGCATTCACTGCTTTGTAGGTCAAAACCAAAACCTTAATTCTACCAGAAAACTAATCAGAAGCCAACACAGATTTCAGAGCAAGGCTGTAATAAGCTTTCCCTTTTGACACACCACTTAATAAGCAGGCAGCAGCCTTTTCCTCCAGCTCAAATTTCCAACTGACCTGAAGATGTAAACTGAGAGCATGTCATTGTAGCCTTAATCACAAGGTGAGAAAGGTATGGATAACCACAGTGGGTCCAGGATCCAAAATGAAAGATTGTGGCTTTATCATGGAAATGGCAAAACTCATTCTGGCCTCAAATGTGTGTAACCTGGGCATCTGTGAATTTACTGGGAAATCAGTGGTGAAGAAGAAGGTGTTGCATGTGCAGTAGAAAAGCTTGCTGCCTGAATTTCTGTTCTTCCACGAATATATGCCTGGATAGTCTCTTGGGAAAGATACTTGGGCACAAAACACGTGCAGGGTCTGTAGTGGCTGGGTGTGTGCAGGCGGGCAGGAATCCACTTAACTGCAATCTTGAGTGCAGGCACATAGATAACGGTGGAGTTTCCTTCTTCAGGCACTTCAGAGGATCCTGGGTGTCTCTTTTGGAAGTGGTTGGATGCATTTGTACATGGGTTGAACATTCCTCTCACTATCACTGTAAAGTTTGCGGATTAATTAAGCCGTTTTAATCGTAGACTCGTGTATGGTTAAAACGCAAGGGGAGTAGGAGGGAGCGAGTCATGTATTCACTTAGCCTGTTCAACCTACCATACACTGCTGTGTGTACTGGTAAAGATAAGGAGCAGTGTTAAACACGACATTAAAATAATAATGTTCATTATAATGCAAGTTATTAGATGCTTATGCCAGTCTTGGCAAAAAATAAACTTCTGCTACCTTTGCAACATAGATTATTTTTTCATAATGCAAGAGGAAATTGTTGCTTGAATTTGTGTTTCTCATATTTTACCAGAATTTCCTGGGGTCTGAGACTTCCCTGTCACACGTTGGGGTTGATTCCTGGATTTCGTGTGAGCAATGAAAAGATGCAGAAAAATAAAATTGGTACAAAGATATTTCTAAGGCCATATTTGTCAGCTGAGGTGAGCAGAGAGAATCTGAAAGGAAAGGTGGTGACAAGAGGGACGGGTGAGACAAAATCCTCCAAGGAAATGCGTTTTTGTAGTACCTGCTCACCATGGAGTCTGGGGACGGGAGGAACTGTTATGTGAATAAACCAGGGTTTTTAATGCCGTTTCTGGCATAGCACACAAATAGAGGTAACTACCAACTAACGTAAGAAGTATGCTTGTAAGAATGTAATCCAGGCTGCTTTTCACCTTCACCTGAAGCTCTCCAAGCACTTTTAAGCTCCTCTATTCTGTAAGATCAGAAAGCCAATTCCAGTCGTTTCAGAGAGGAGTCGTCTGAAGCACTGTCAGCTAAAATGCCACGGTTGCTGGGTGGGATAAGGGTGGAATAAGCGACTGATGCAGAGACCTCTTCTGTCATCATTATATTGCTACTCTCTCCACGTTAAGTTGTCCTTCACTTGCTGCAGGATGAGTTCAGAATAGATCCTCGGGTAAAAGACTATCCCTTTCTTTACTTTTTTTTCCTCTTTAGACCATGTAACTTTATAGATCAAGCCCAGGAAGGGGACTTGGCAATGTGAGTGATTCTGATCTTGATCTGCTGGTGGCAGGGAGCAGGTCTCTGCCTGCATCTCTCCAGCTGACATCTCGGAAAGACCACGATGATGTTGTCCTTTCTAAAACAGTTTCAACTGTAGAGAAGACAAACAGCAGCAAAACTTTCAGCTGACTTCTGTTGTCTGTTTGTAACTCTGTAAAGTGGCTATTCATGAGTGTCTGTGCAGCATCTGCATTTTGAAACCATCCTTTGTGTATAATTAAGGGCATTTGGAGTGAAACCTCTCGTATATCTGCAAATGAGATTAAAACCTTCAACTTTTAATTGGTTTATCCTGTTATAAATCAAGCAGAAATTTTGAAAGTGTACTTGCAGCTAGTGTTCTGTAGGTTGTGTTTATAGAGCGAGCGTCCTGGCATTCATTACAGGAATCTCTTTCTCCTGCTCCCTTCCTGCTCTTCCCTCCCCCAGTCCCTTGTGGTGACCCTTAATCCCAACAAAATGAAGATCTGGTTGTCATATGGATTGCAAAGCTTTCCTCTTGCATCACAAACAGTATAGATCAAAAACACCTCATTTAAAAACAGATGTTTTCTGGTAGTGATTAATATAGTTTCTTCCCCCCTCCCCTTTTTTTTTTTTTTTAGAAGAACCTTTTATTTCATAATCATCTGCTTTAGCGTTAGCTTAACGGACTGCATTTAGGCACTACAGAAGACGACTGGATGAACTGGTTCATTTATTTGAAACATGAAGCTGATCTGAATTCTCAAGCCAAGCTCAGAATGAAACCATTTACATTTCCATGCATGTCCTCGCTAGTTTTGGCTTAAAGGAAAAATCCTGTGTGGATAAACATGTTCTCAAATACTTTTCTCAAGCAGGCGCTTCAGTGGAAACGGTGGGGTGTTGAGCACTCGTGGCCTCTCGTGTCACTGGTGCCTTCTGAATTTCGGAGCCTCTCTCCAGGTACTCATTTCAAAAGAAAAATCTTAGTACCAGGTCTTTTATTTGACAGCTCTTTTAAAGAGTGATTTTTCTCCCAGTTTATTTGGCCAAAATGTTCCGTTCTTCCCCTCTTAAGCTGTGCACAGTTCAGCTTTCTCCTCCTGTGTTGGAACTGGCTGCGTTTTACTGAGGCTTCAAATAGGGAGGATTTGAGCCTATAAATCCTTACTCTGTGTGAGTCCCTATTTTCACTAATAGCCCCGCTGAAGTCATCAAGACTGTTTTCATGAATAGGATCAGGAGTAATTCTAGTTGGGTCTAATTAGTTACACCAATTTAAGTGAAAGCAGAATCAATCCATTGTTTTGCAGAGTATGTTAGGATGAAATATGCTAATGCAGAGTGTAAAACCACATTATTGTATATAGCTGCATGGTTAAAGGACATTGTTGTCTGGCATTTTTCACAAAGAACGATCATTAGTACAAGTTGGAAAAATATAGGGTTTAGGGCTGCATTTTCCCTGCAATTTAATATTACTTGGTATTGGTTAGAAATAAATTGTTACAGACTCCCTTTGAATTCCTTTAGGGTAAATATTTATCACATGTAACGTTTCCTCAATATTCTAAATTTTCAATACAATTAGCTTCACTGTAGGTTGTTTACTCCAAGTTAAAATTCAAAGAAAAGCCTCCGAGTGTATTTTGAGCTGAGCTATTCATCAGAAGTCCAACACTATTTTGTTCAAAGCGAACCAAAAACTGTGGGAGATATTCTAACTGGGAAACTGCGCTTGCGAGATGCATAAAACTAATGGTGTACACAAAGTGTCTTGTTTTTCTTTCTTTCTGTGGGGGGTGTTTCAAATACTCATTACTTTGTCCAAAATGGGATCTTGGTGGTGAGATGATAATGGGAGGAAAGCACAGCTCTCTGAATTTCCAACAGAAGTCTCGCCAAAGTATGGAGCCATTTCAAGTCTGTCAACGTAAAGGACGATGCTATCAGCTATTTACTCAGTGAACGCCCGTGCGGGTGTGAGTGGGGACGGCTGGGAGGTATCGGGGAGCCCCCGCAGGCGGTGGGAGGTGGGGGCGGTGAGCTGTACTGGGCTGAGGTCTGGACGTGCCATGTGCACCACCATGCTGCTGAGACCGTTAGATTCACCTCACTTGTGAAATAACCCCGAAGCGTAGGTACACGGCTCGCTTTGCACTAGTTAAATATACAGAAGTGTGTTCCAAGTGGACATCAATTATAATTCAGCAGCCTTAACATGCCCCTGAGCTCTTCTGCAGGGTTCAGTTCTTCTAACTTAGTGAAGACGCTTTATAATAAAGACCAGATCCTGTTTGGTAAATCCTATTTAATCAAGTTTTACATGTTCCCAAACGAGAAGAATTGCAGTCAGTGAAGTTTGCTTGAAAACGGGGTCAGGTTGGCTCCTCCAAAAGCAGTGAAGGGTGAATTAGTCTGGATGCAGTTCCACGTTCCAATCCTCTGGTGGTAAAGTTGGTGTAAGAGGTTCCTGCTGTCCCACGTATGGTTTGGTGACCTTTCTGTGGGTTGTACTCTGCTGGTTCAGTGGAGTGAGCCGGGATAAGCTGGGGGATGAAGAAAACAGAAGGATGATTTGACTGAACTGATGGAAGCCCACGAGGGAAGGGGTAGGATCCTTGGGTAGCTGTAGGAGACTTTGTGACAAGGATGGTGCTTCTCGGTGACGTTTTCAAAGGCCGTGTTCTAATCACTGAGATTCATAACTAAATTTAGCCTGTGTCTGGAGTTAAGTTGAAGATAGTTCATATACTTCAGAGTCCAGTCCTGCCTTTGCATCATGCAGCTTTCAGTTGGGTTTTTTCATTTTGCTTCCGTAAACATTAAAGCCACCATACACAGCATCTTCTAATATGGTTCAGGATCCTCCCCCCCTTGCCAGGGTCATTTCAGGTGAGCAGTTGAGCAAAGAGATTGATTTTTACTTCATCTGTAATGTGACTTCTGCTAGGAGTAAAAGCTGGAGAGGATGAAATCTCTAGTCACTTGCTTTTAGGAGGGACAGGCCAAAACATTAAAATGCTCCAAACAATTCAGGATATTTTAAAGCTTTTTCCTTTTTTTTTTTTTTTTTTAAAAGATGTTTCATTATAGTAGACTTCAAAGAGTACATTTGATCTGCTGGTATGTTTTTGACTGTATCCACCAGGAGTTCACTTAAGCCAAGCAGTGAAACAATAATGTATGTTGTACAGCTGAAATGAAAATTAACCTAATGTACAGTATTTGCTACATTGCACGGCTGAAATGAACTCCTGATGGACAGTGAAAAACATGCTGGCAGATCAAATACATCTTTTGAAGTTTATTACAATAAAATGAAATAAAGCCGCCAAAGGAAGCATTTACAAATGCTTAGGAGGGCTACAGCTGTTGTATACTGTTCTCTTCTTTTTTTTTTTTTTTTTTTTTATTTGCGCTTAATAAGGCACTGATCCAAAGCCTACTGAAGTCATTGTGAGTCTTTCCATTAATTCTGTTGGACCCTGATATCAGACCACTGGGACCAGGCTGGCCGCCTGCTGCCAAGAGCCATGGGCTTCACCGGGACCAGTGTTGACTTCATTAGGGCTTTTTCTCAGGTTATGCCTGAATGATCCACCAGAACCCGATGTGTTCCTAAAGAGGCAATTTTCTCGGAAGGATTCTCCATATAGAGAATTGTAGTATCATAATTTTCACTCAGTCAGCATTTTGCTCCCACTAAACAAAGCCTTCTCCATCCTCACTCCTGATAAATACAACCATAGTAGTCCTGGTTTTAATCAGGAGATTAAAAGTGTCCAGTGACTTCAGCTGGCATTGTAAGCCCTCTTTGCTGTGGAAGATTAAGCCCTGCAGAGGTTAGCCTGTTTCCATAAGCAAAAAGAATTTTTTTATTGACATCAATAGATTAAATAAAATTGCCTATTTGGAGACTTTTTCCTTCTCTTTTTCCCTGAAAGGTGATTAGCGTGTCCTGAGAAGTGTCAGTCAAACTTACAAGAGCATAAAGTACTCGGCATTGCTCACTCTGGCCTCTCTAGGCAGTTTCTAAGAATCAGACTGAATACGGTGAGACCTTGCCAGCAAGATTAGCGTGATTTCCTCCATCCAACATTATGCCAGTTAGGAGAACAGAGTAAGTCCAAAATGGAATTAGCATCGTCTTCTCTTTTTTCCCCCTCATTTAAGGGGAATAATAAAACAAGTCCTGTGTATTTATATGCGTCCCACATGAATCTAGAAGATCCGATGTTGCATCTATTAGTTTGCTTTGACAGAAAGAGGTTGTTTTGACACACAACCCAGCAGGAGGGTATTATGCATCCCATAAAAGCTGGTCTGGGCAGCAGATCTCGCCAGTCCCAGTGCACACAGGCAGTCTGCAGGTAGCCCATGGGTCACCTGAGTCAGCCAGCGTTACCAGGCTGAGAACATTATGCTGGGATCTACAAAGAAGCCAAAGGCAATTAGACGCCCAGTTCAGCTGGAATCGCCGTTGAGGTTTCCCTCGCAGGACTTGTTGCGTGAGCTTCTGGAAATCTTACCCTTTACTATGTACTGAGCATTGCTGCTGGACCTCTTAGGAGCTCATTTCTGCTTGTTTTGGTGCTTTCTACAGAAGCACCCAGCAGGCTTGGCTACAATCAGAGTCCATTTGCACAGGACACTGAGAGTATATATAGTGTGTGTATATATATAGTCTATATATGTATGTATACATATAGTTCCCATGTCCAATGCAACTGAAGTTCTTCATGCACACAGAGGCGAAGCTTGGGAAGATGAGGAGTTCCTGCAGGTCTGTTTACAGAGAGCTGGTTCAGGCATGGGACCTCGATCTGTGGCTGGCTCAAAATTGAGCCCAGATCTTCTGTCTCAGTGTGGTATCTCATCGGGGCACTGTCTTGTGCAGGATCAGGTCTTTTTGTTTTAGTATTGCAGAACTGCAGCTTGATCCTATAAACCCTTCCGGGGCGGGAGGGGGGGGAGGAGTAATCTGTGCTTATGGGATTAGTCTCTTTGAAAGCACTCCTGTGTAAATAAAGTGTACTCGCAAGAGTAAAGCTTTAGCAGCATTTCAGTTTCGTACATGGGAGAGGGGCGATGCTGTAGCAGAAGCAGACAGCACACTCCCAATTTTGCCCAGTATTTTTCCTCTGTCAGCCCCTGATGTTAAAGGATGGCAAACCAGGAATTATGCGGATCCTAAATTGTGTTTGTTTGGCAGACCAGGCATTGTCTGTGTATTCCCCTCCCCTTCTCCTGGAGCAGTGGGCATTCCCCACAGAAAGTGAAAACTGAATGAACTGATTGCTTAACCTCTCCTGACTCTACCCTGGTGGTAGATCATTAATGGTGTAGAAAACGAGGGCCAGCGCTGGCAGCACAGGGTGGGGTGTGTGCGCATCTTTAAGAGATTTATGTGGAGGTCTGAGATGAGGAGGCAGCACTGTGGTACATCATCATGCAGGAGACATCAGAGACGTTCTTCTTCGCTTCGGTGCATTATCATAAAAAGTGATTTAGACTAGAGCTGATTGATGCAAATGGTCCTCTGTTCTTTCCTATCATTAGCGGCCTCTTTCAGTGGCCAGAGGCAGTGATTAAAGCTGTCATTTGGAGCTGCTCATTAAAGACAAGCACCCGAGTAGCGGGAGGAAAAAAGGTTGAAGAAGCATGATTTTTTTTTTTTTCCCCCTCCCTTAAAAAAAAAAGGCGTTATCCTTTTCCAGTTCTGGCTCTACAGGAAAAGTCTCTATTTGATGTGAGTGACAGTGCAGGTGGTTTAAAAAATAAAATCAGAACTACATTATTGTCACTTAGTATTTTGAGCACAGCACAGCGCAGTGTTAAGAAGATCATTATAAAGGTATCACTGGGTGTATTTGTTATGAAATAACCTGATGAAATACTAAACAGGGTTATTCAGACAAGCCAGGGATTACCACACAAAAATTGTACGGGGCTGTAATGACTGTTCTTTTTGGGGCTGGCTGAGAAGGATGAGAAGAGGCACATGTGGAGATGCTGGATGGTGATTAGACTTGACATGCTTTATCATAACAGATTTGCCTCTTCAGACTTTAAATTCTTCGGGGCAAGGACTTTGTTTCGCTACAGATTTGTACAGAGCGTCACACAACAGGGCCGTGATCTTGCGTGGGACTTCTGGACATCGTTGTACCACAAATGAGAAATCGGGGCAAATTGTTGTTAAATACATGTCTTGCGGTTGTATTTTTGTATAACCACGGACTGTGCAAGTCATCCATAAAATAGTCATAAAGCTGAGTGTCTGGTGATTATTCCTGAGGGTCTTTGGTTCAGGTCCCCATGCTCCGAGATCGTGGGCAAGTGCGCGAGTTGCCCTTCCTCAAGGGCAATTCCTCCACTCCCTTGTGGGAAGCGAATGATGGAAATGCTCTGTCCTTCCACCATTGCTGGGGATTTAATGATTCGGGCTGGTGTGGTGTCTGGGTACAGAGGTGGAGGAGTGCACAAGAAGGGGACAAAAGGACACAGATTAGGAACAGCAGCGCCTTGTTAGAAGCCGACTAGCCTCTTGCTCCTTGGGAAAGGCGGTGGCAGCCCCCGGGCAGGTTAATTGCGTGCTGTACACGTCCTCTTCCCCGCATGCCGGCTGCTGTCAGAATTAACACATTTTTAAAGAGGTCACAGCCGGAGAAGCTCGATAAGTGCTTTTAGGCCAGCCTAATAGGAGATGCTGAGGAATGACTGAGGGGAAGTTATGATGATAGTGAAGGAGTAATTTAGCATATTAGGGGAAATATGTCAAACCAAACTGATTGCTATAAATACAGCCTTCTTATTTCAGAATCTGGCGGTGCCCCAAGGATTCTCCTATGAAATTATGGAAGTGCAGCTTGCTTATTACTCGCTGACTTTCACACTATTGTGCATTCTTTCTTGGTCATGTGCTTAACGCTGTCTAATTGGTACCCTTCTGAACATGCTCATTTTTCTTTTAGTGATCCCATGTGAGACAGAGGAGACAATGTTGTGACTCTGGAGGGGGTGGCTTCCTTAAGGCTGATGTTGTGCGTCAGGACAACCACGCTGCTTAGAGGTTTCCCAGCTGGGGCAGGTTGCAGGGTGTCGGAGTGGGGGACTGAGGAGTGTAAAGGGACTGAGGGCTTCGGTGCTCAGCCCTAAGTGCTCGGGGAAAGAAGAGGGGACACTTGCTGGGCTGAGCACAGGGAGGCAGCTTTGGGCAGAGCAGGTGGTAGAGGCAAGAAGCAGAGCTTGCTGAAGGTAGCAAGTGACAGCCAGTTTGGGATTTGCCTGTGATTTTAACAGCCAGTTTTTCCAAACTGGGCCAAATTGCTTCCAACAGAGCCTACTTCCGTTTGTCTACTCAAGCGTGATCCTACTCTCACAGCAGTCATTACGTTTTATATGTTAGGTACATTATATTTTAATGTATATCCTCCTAATACTCAAATAATCCTTAGTGTACTGACAATGGTAATAAATTCCTTGATATTAAAATGCTAGAATAAGTGAGCATGTTGTGTGTTGTGTCATTCGGGTGTTGGCCGTGATGGATCTGAACAACAATCAAGGCTTAAAGACAAGTATTTTAATTTTGGGACATGCTCTGCTGCTTATCTCCTAGAATTCACTTTGGGCAGCACAGGCCTTTTATGTGAGAGAGGAGAAAGGCAATTATGTCAACAGGATTAAACATTACCATAGTTTTAGACCACTTTCTCCTCCATACACATCGAGCTCAAGTTGCCAACAATTAGAAAATATTTCCAACAGAATTTCCATTTTGTTTCAGTTTTCCTTTATGCCAGTTTACAGATTCTCTGCATTCATCTTTCTTTCCTTCTCCTTTCTTTTTCTTGTTGCTATCTATCACCTTACTGCAACCAAGCTCTGTTCTGGAGGTGGGACACAGCCTTTCTCAAGGAGGGCCACGTGCGTGATTTGTGGCATTGCTGATGCTTGCCACAACGGGAAGTGCCAAGTGTGTTACGGGTGTGATGCACACAACTGGTACCGCTGGCATTAGGTGCTTTGTTTTGGGTATCCTCGGCAGGAAGAAGGAAAAGAGTAGCTGGAGAGAAAGAAATGGGGAAATTGTTCCATCTGTATAGTTTTATGTGTGTGCAAGGTGTTAGCGGGGCACTTAGCAGGGCCAGCGGGTGAGCTGTGGTACCTGTGACACTGACAGGTGGACCGTGAGAACCATTTAGATTGAATCAGGGAATTGTAAATTTAGAGATGGAAAAGAACCGTTAGATCATCCAGCCCGTTTCCCTGCCCTGCAGGATTATTCCCTCAATACGCTTCCAACGCTTTGGCTTTGTCTGTGGTGAAAAGTCCCATGCAAAGTGGCTTTTCCTGGTGCCACGGAGGAGGCTGAGGTGCCTCATTGCCAGCATCTCCTATAATTTTTCTCAATGATAAGCTTAAACTAAATAACTTTCTCAGTAGAACGGAGTGATATTAATGAGAACAGGTGAAGATGAACACTTTAATTACCCTCTCTTGCGTGTGTTTTGGAGGGATTAAGCAACCTTTATCTCCTCACTTTGCATGGTATTTTTGATGGTTGCATTTAGAGTGGGCTGCACAGCAGAGTTTTTGGTAAAAGTACTACTGGGATGATGATGGTACTGATTATTTTAGATTCTGTATAGTGCCATATGTGTACATGACACTTTACAACACGGTTGGTCTCCAACTTGCAAAGCTTACAGCCTAGTGCTATTGTCAGTATTGCTGTCAGCCCCACCGCTGCAGCTCACTACCGGCAGCCAGAGGACTGGAGCTGTGCGAAAGCCTTTTTGACTTTAAAGTTAGTCCCCAAAAAACCAGCAGTTTGGCCCCATGCTGGCCCAGGTTTAGCTCAGGAGCTTGGAAGACACCGGTTCAGGCACAGAGGGCAGAGAGCGTGGTTGAGCAAGTGTAAAGATAATTTAAAATTTAATTTTGTTTCCTGTGTTTTCACCAGAGAGCAACTTAACAACTCTCGGGTCAAGAGAGCATTTTGAAACTATTGATTAATATTGTTAATAAAATACTTAGAGTTGCTAAATGAGACTCAGGTTAAGAGAACAACGTGTTAGATCTACACATGCATCATAAAATATAGGTATATTATTATTGCTTATCTATGTGTAGCCTGAGTATTCTCTATCTTCTTGTCTCAATATAGTTGTGCATAGAAACACCTGAAAACACCTTCAAAGAAACACAGTGATGCAAAAACTTCTGCATCCTAAACCATAAAGTTACGCTCTGTTGCTGTCCAAAAATTAAATATACAATTCACAATTTCTTCCCAATAGAGAAGTTGCAATAATTTGGGGGTAAATTAAAAATACAATCCAATCATTTCCTTGTAAAACCTGGTGCTGACATTAGCCTTTAGTTATGACATTGCAATTACCTCCATAGCAACCTGGTGTGATGTGACAGCCATGATGACTGTAGGTTCACGTGCTCTTGAGCTGGAGCTGAGGGACCTAGTTTCTCGCCTGAGACGTTCCTGATTTTCTCCTTTCTTACACTAGTTTTGTGTTGGTATAACATGACTGCACTCGACTTGGGTCCTATATACCTATTTAGAGAGCAGAGAGTAAGATTCTGTGCTTTTATGGGAGTCTTTCAAGCATATTAAGAAGCAATATCTTATATGATCTCTTCCATTAATAAATAATTGTGAGAAAGCTCATACATGTATATAATACTTCCAGGCCATTGCGCGCAGGAATACGTTGTCAGCATAGATTGCACCTTTGTTAACTGTAAAATATGTTCTTTAGTCAAATGCATTTTGTGTCTCCCTGAAGCTTAGCAGGATACTAGCCTGAGCAAAGCTGGGAGACTGAAATGGCTGAAAAGTCTAAAAAGGCACAATCCAGACTCTGTTACTTCGTTTAGATTGGACTGTATTTTATAAGTCTTAATTCCTTGTTCAGTCCTTAGATTCCCCAGTGATAGTGTCTCAGTCTTTCCTAGAATACCCATCTCCTGTGTTTTCATTTTGAGTCGTCTGTTGAGGTTATGATATATAACTACCCCTTCAAACTGAGGTTGCACTGCAAGGTTTCTCCTTTGGAGACCATGGCAGTGTGACTGAGCTGAACCCGTAATCTATTCTTACATCTCCACCTTCAGGGAGACGGAGGGGCAGCTGGCACGTCCAGGCTGAGCAAGTTCACTTTCAGCAGTACATTGCCAGCTCTTACGGTCACCAAAAGTGGCAGGAGTCAAACCTGTAGCACATGCTCAATGCAGAAATGACTTCTCGATACTAGCTCAAAGCATTTTGTCGTAAAAATGCGCTGCCAAGCATGCCTGTAATTTGTTAGGTAAACTTCTAAATTATTCTTACTCCCTTGGTGCAATCACAGGTTGAACGGTAATGGAGCCATCTACCCCCAACTTTAATTCTTCTGTATCTAACTATGGACACCACTTTATGTATTCATTAGGCCACCAGGGTGGAAATGCTATTATCACACAGTTCTGTAAAAGTGATGGGTTTATATCTATCTGTCTCTTTCTGATATGTCATTGCTACCACCTTTTAAGAGAAGAACTTGTTTTCTGCAGGCATCAAGACTACGATGTATTTTGCCACCCTGATGTCTAGTGAGTTGGGTGATTAAATTTCGGTGTGGTGAGATAAGACAGCCTCCTGAAGGATTTATGTCAGTGAAGCTCTGTAGGCTACATATTTGCTTTTTTGTTATCCTAGTGAACTGTGCTGGAGGTGTTTGAGGGCTGGGGCAGGGGGGGCTTTTATTTTTGTTATTTTCTGGCTTTTGCACCTAGTATCCCTGAAATGGGATTTTTTTTTTTTTAATCGACTGGCCCACAAGGGCAAGCTGGAAGGAGACACGGTACTGTGTTATGCTTGGTGTATGGTTCGGTGATGGGAAGGAGGGTTGCGAGGCAGAGCTTGGGAGCAAACAGGAGTGTGTAGGCAGCGCTGCCTGCGGGGTGCTAGAGGGAAGGAGTGAGACTGCAGAGAAATTGGCTGCCGCGGGCTTCCTCGGGCTGGTAACCTGGTCCTACAGTAGCCGGACTGCTTACCCTTCCTTCTGCCTTTATTCTGCCTCTTCCTCACACCTGCGGTGTCCTGGGACTCCTCTATCACACGGGCACCCCACAGCTCTGGGAAGAGGAGAGGGACATGGGGCAGGAGTCAGAGCTTGAGTAAAGGGACCTGGTACGGAGGAGCCTCTGAACAACACTGGGTCTTCCCTTGCTTCTTGCGAGGCAGGAGCAGTCAACTCGGGTTCTCCCGGCACACAGCAAAGCTGTCGTTGACGTGAATGGGAAGAAGGCTGCAGCCCCCCGCTTGTGTAAATCCTCTTGAGATGTCACGCGATCGGCTCCTGATGTGCGGAGTATGGGAACAGGCAGAGCAACGAGACTGTAGCCAAAGGGCAGGGAGGGATCCAGAGAAACCGTGAGGATTTTGGAAGATACTGGCTCAATCTGCCCAGTGGAGCTAGAATTTAGCTACTGTGGCATTCCATGAGGTTCAATCTCAAGAACTCAAAGTTGGACTTCGTCATTGCACTTCAAAATATTTTATACTTTTATTAAATCTCTCTGAATAGCTCTTTTGCTGTCGGTTTCTTCGAGGCTCTGTTATCCAGTCTTTATGCATTATTTCTTCCTTTTTTTCTGAGAACGAAAAAGTGACACTTTACCCTCCTGCAAAGCAAAATTGATCTTTCTCAGTACTGACAGTTGGTGTTTGCAAAATATCTCCATTTAAAAGGCTTGACTTTCCACCAGAGACCTCCAGTAAATCTATCCACTGCAACAACTGGAGCTAAGAATACTCTGAAAAGAACTAAAATTCCCATGTAAACATGATTGAAGCATCCCTTTAGCGCTGTTTTTTCTAAGGATGATCCCAGTTAAGGAATGGGAGTTTGATTGATTTTGTTTCCTGCCACTCCAGTTTATTTGGAGTATCTGTGGCTTTCAAGTTGCCATCAACAAAAGGACTGACCCTACCAACACCACTGAAGTTTGGGCTTCAGTGGGACTATTCAGAGTCTCATTACAAGCAGTTATGTAGGCTTGATTCAAAATCTGCTGAGGTGTCACTGGAAGTCCTCCCATGCTTTTGATGGGGCCTTAAATTTCTGCAGATCAGCTTTTTCAGCGTCTGCCGCGCTGCAGAACAGCCCCTCAACTGTGGGGTTCATGAGCAGCATCTCCCCTGCTCTTTGTGCACTGTAACTGGAGAGAGAGCTATTTAGGTTGGCTTAAGGTTTTAGTTTCTATATTAATTCTCTCCTGACCCTCGTTAGCTGAAAGGAAAAAAACAATTCTGAAAGGGTTTGATTTCCTAATATTGTATCTTCTGTATCTGCAATGCCTGTTGTGGCCTATTAAGAATTAAACTGAGATCACTAAACTCATTTCATTTATGCCTTGGGCCTCATTCAAGCCCTGGTTTCCCAGCAAAGTAAGGCCAATGGATTAACGTTTCACCTAGCTCAATGGAGTGGTTTTCATCTCTTTTAATGCCTTTGGCATTAAAGAAAAAAAGAAGGGGGGGCGGGGGGAGAGGACGATGCTTTGACTGCACCAGAGCATTTTGTTAGTGCTCCGGCAGTGCCTTTACTGGGATTATTTTGTAGTGTGCTGGGCTTTATCCCACTTCCAGTGGGAGAGGAGGAGTGGCAGAAACACTTATTGCATCTTTATATCGTTAAGCAGTTTGACCACAAATTTATTTTTTTTTTTTTAAGGGGATTTGGGTCTCTGCCTTTGAAAGGCAGCTTGGTCTTCCCTGGCCGTGACCAGCAGCATTAGCTGCTGTCAGACAAATTACAGTATGGGTGAAGCTGTGATATCGACATGTGCGACTTGATCTTTTTTAATGGGGGCACCACAGGGGTTTCTGACTGCCCCACTGAGCTTAATGTTCTGTAAGGAAAAACAGACACAGAACTGAAGGACATTTCTAATGGGCTGCCTGCTTAACCCTTTGGTAGCTGCTTGCCCGGCTCCACAGCGGCTTTCTTTTTCTTCAGAGCAAGTGCTTAAAGAAGCCCACAGGAGCCGACTTTCACTTATCCTGAGCGTACGCCGTTGTGATACCTGGGAAAGCGCCACTCTGCAGGGACACGGCTGTCCTTCCTCCCCCTCCTCTTCTCCTTAGTTCATAATTAAACCAAATGGTTGCAAACTCTCTGGTGAAAGGAACTGTGTAATTATAATGACAAAATAGCTTGTAAATTGGAGTTGTCTACTTCTTTACAGTAACAACAGCTTTATGTACAAGGGTGGCTATTTATTTTGACCTTTCATAATAATTAGCTTCCTAGGGATAAAGAATTTGACATCTATGAATTCAGCAATGCAGAACAGCAAAGGTGAAGACCCTTCTGGAGAGTGGGGAATTCTGCAGATTTATTTGGAGTTTATTTTTTGTGCGTGTGATCCAGCCCTTTTTTTTTTTTTTTTTTTTCCACTTTGTTAACAAGCTCTGAAATCTAAGCATGCAAACTGCAGGACCCAAGGATTTCGGTAGGTATACCTTCTCCCTGTATACCTTGTTATCATCCCAGAGTACTGCTCAGAAAGGTGTATAAGGCTCTGGAGGCAGGGCGTTAACAACAATTGCTTTGCAGAGATGGAAAGCCAGCCTTGCAACAGCCACCAATTGAAAGGTTAGCTTATTTTGCTTAAAACCTCAGCCTAAATGTCGGGTATACTCGGGCACCTTAGTTACCCAGCTCAGTTATTTTGCTCCCAGTCATTGTTGTTTTACTCCCTTAACTTTTACTGTGCCTCAGTTTTCGCTAAGCCACCGGTCCATAAGCACAGGGTGCAGGAAGTGCATTGCATGCCCATGAAGCCTTTCAATGGATAGGTTATTGCGGTATCCATTTATTATTAATTGTCATTAGCACTAAAAAGCCATGAAAGCTCTTAGCATCTTGTTTACTTCATGCAGCTCATAACTGAGGACTCCTCTCTAGCTCTTGAGATAGCAGAGTTGTCGTAAATAGAACTTAAAAAGTAATAAAACCTATCTCCAGTGCTGTATGCCACTTCCAGAGGCAACTGCTTATCTCCTGTGCTGTGTGGTTGGCAAGGATGGGGCTGGAAAGAGCAATGGGGTTTCAGTCATGAAATGCATGATTTCTAGTTCTCCTGTTTATACCCTGTACCAAAATCTCCGATGAGAGTATTTCCACCCCGTGGCAGACCCTCACGAGGGACAGGTAAGTACCAGGAAATTCCATGTCCTTTTTGTTTTTTTTTTCCCTGTAGATACTGTCCCACACTCAGAATTCATCCATCATCAAAGGTCACTTCACTGTTCTACCAACAAAGCAGAGGGGGTTTTAGCTTTGTGCTGTTGCATTGGCTGCGAGAGGACAGAGGTACCCACTTAGCCCGCAGTCTGGTTTTGAACAGATCTGAACTGGCAGAGTGGTTTTATACCCTGGGAGGGACAGTGCCACCCAGGGTACTGCCACGCTCCCCTCGCAAGGCTTTTTCTCACCATCTGTCTAGACCTTTGAGTTCCTGGTACGGAGTGACCGTTTCATTAGCATGTGTCTTAGGTCTTACTCTGGCTTTCACCGAGGGTAGGGCACTATGCGAGACGACAGTTAGCTTTGCACTGCGTGCTTTTGAAAATCCAGTGTAGATGTGTGCAGCATGCTGGAGAGGTAAATCAAGGCACAGGAATGAATTCCACATCCATTCTCTACAAATTGGAGTCACGTATTTGAGGTTGAGGCCACTGAGGATCCGATGGCTTGCTAAAAGATTATACTTCGTATGCTGCCTGCGAGGTCCTTGCCTTTACATCTTGGTTTTAGGGTGTGTGTGGGGATATATAAGCATGCCAAAGCCCTAGTTGCAGGATGTGTAATACTAGAGCAGTGCATTCCTGGAATATCCCAGCAATATTAATTTGATCTGAGTCAGGTGTATTTATATGGTTACATGTCTGTCCAGGTAGCCAAAGCGTACGATGGAAGTTTATGTTGGCTTTTGTGCTCTCTGCTGGCTTTATATGAGCTGTGAGATGACAGATGATACCTCCTCCAGGGTAAAGTTTGCTGGGACAAACTTGCCCATCAACTTTTTTGAGAATTTGCATTGGCAGTGAGTTGATACACAACCAGCCCTTTGAGTTAGAAGGCTGCAGGGCTTTTCATCAAGTAAGTGCCACCCTAAAATTGAGTTTATTGTGCAATCAAACCACCATCTTAGTGCCTGTCAGTGCAGAGGACTGTTGTTTTCGACCTTCTCGCACCTATGCAAATATCTGGTATCTGCTTGTGTTGGAGCAAAGCCACCCTGTGCACACTACCCCTGTTTTGCAAGGAATAAAAGTGCCTAATGTTGCCAGCTGACTACTAACAGAAACATGGAGCAGATTGGTATTTCAAGTTTACAAACACTATGTCAAAGGAGGGTTGATATTGCTGCAAGGAGAAATGGCGTAGAATTCTTCTAAACAAAAGTAGCATCTGAATACCGGTCAAACGAAAGAACATCATCATGGTGAACTCTGATAATATTGTGAAAATTTGTCCCCGGGAAGTACCAAGTGCTCCATCCACCGTGGGCACAGCAGTCTTACCTTGTCATGGAGCAGGGCTACATGGTTTAACGGGACTCTTTCCAGTTCTGTGCTGGGTAGTTCCCACCGCAAGCTCAGAAGCGTGACTTCAGCAACAGGTATGGAAGGAAACAATCTGTATGTGGAGTGTTTGTTTGGTGGGAGGTGTTTTTGTTTGGGGTTTTTTGGGTTTTTTTTAAGCCTGTGAATACTTGTTTAGCGACCCAGGACAGCAAGAGGTGCGGGGGCTTTCTGTGCTCGGGGTGCTAAAGCCCATTCTGTTGTGCTTGCACTTGCCTACGCCACTGCTGTTGGCCTTTGCGCTATATCCAGCGAGTACCCGGGGAGCAGCAGCGGTGGTTTTTGGGGTTAGCGTCTGTTACTTTGAGATCCGGAAACATTAACCCCCAGCAATTAATATAATTACGTCATTAATGTCACACCCCTGATGTTACTGTGTGTCAGTCAGACAATTGCAATGTTGTGATTTCTTAGTTATGTAAAAGGCGATTAAGGCAATTAAGTGGGTGATTAAAGCTGCTCAGTCAGAGGTGCTGACTGATGCTATTACCAAGAAGAAGCAATGGCGTATAGTAACAGCCATGTAAAGTACCCCCAGCAGCAGGGACCTCGCGGCCCGGTGTCCGGCGTGATCCCCCGGTTAGCTGGCCCACACCCCGCGTGTCCCCTCTCTCGGCCACAGTGATTTACTAAAAGGTGTTGATGAGAAATGAGCACATACAGCATCAACTACATGGTTAAATAAAAAGCTTCAATGTTCCCTTTGAAATGAGCATTATTGGCTTTATTTAATTAAATATGGATTTACACTATAAATATTGGAGCTCATAGAGCCCATATTTCAATTAATGGATCATTTATATGTCATGCTCGCTTTGTAATTACTGGAATGTGAAAATACAATGAATTGAAATTATTTCCCCTCCTCTTCAAATAAATCTGAGC
>NW_010511038.1:5609-6300 GCF_000687285.1 Phaethon lepturus | reverse complement strand
TAGGAGCTCTTCCCCTACCCAGAAGTGTGTGGGCACATGCCTGCCCCGGGAACAGCCACACACATACAAGAGAGAAGAGAGGATTTTTGGCAGGTCGTCGCAGGAAGAGCATGCCGGTTTTGTGAGGCATCTGTCTTAATACCGTCGGTGAATCTGTAAGACTGAAATCTGTGTACATGAAGTGTTTTACTCCCAGGGTGAGGCTGGCTGTCGACAAATACGATGTACCATTTGGTGCAAACGGAGTAGATTTGTTGTTTTGCTTCTGGTTAGGACACCAAACAAGCCTGTTTAGACGCTGTGTTTCGCAGTGCCGTCACGAACTCTTTGATGGTGAGTTGGTGGGGTAAGGACTGGTTTTGGTTTTTAATGCCCAGAGAGCAAAAGGCATAGAAATGCCATTGTCTCTTGTCTTCTGAACACTGCCCACACACGTTTTTATAGTCCCCGCCTTCTATTTGCAAGGATGTGGTATCCATTTTCCAGGGTATTTTATGTTAAAAAGAAATATAAATAAATATGTCAGGCTTTGCATCAAACAAACCCAGTGGTGATTCAGACTGGCAAGGATCTGATGGCAGGAAGCGGGGCCTTATTATTTTCTGCTCGGCAGAAGAACCAGCCCTGGCCTCAGCCATCTCCTCCTCCTCCTCCTGCTCCTCCCTGGCCCCTGGCCACACGTCCCTGTCTC
>NW_010511038.1:4995-5578 GCF_000687285.1 Phaethon lepturus | reverse complement strand
GCCCCGGGTCCCGGTCTCTTCATGGCTTATGGCCGTGCCATGTTGGAGCCTGCCTGGCCACCATTTCCCGACCGCAAAAGGTGGCTCGGAGGGCCCGGCCGTGCGCTGACATGGCATACATAATTCCATCAGAAAATATCCAAGGGTGGAAATCATTGTTCTCCGAACTAGCTGAGCTGGAGCCAGAGCAGAAATACTAAAGTCAGTTGTGCCTTTGAGCTGCCTATAACAGCGCCCTTTGGAGACCCATTTCATACAAAATTTGAAGCCTGTGTTTATTGCCCATTAAAGCAACCTTTATTTTATGGCAAATGTTGCAGTAATTGCCTTTTACGAAGAGCACTTTGTAACACACATGCACTGTTGAAAGAAAACCACTCTGGTATTGTCTATCGGGACTTAATGGCGCAATTAATTTTACTCCATCTGTTCCTGAGACTTTAAAGGAAAATGGATTTTTTTTTTGAGCGCACTTTAATGAAGAAGATAAAGCGGCCCGGCTGGTGTCCCACAGGCTCAGCGCAGTAAGTTCAGATTATTGCTCAGTCTGTCAGAATGGGCTGCTTCCCTCGGCAGGCGCCCC
>NW_010511038.1:4522-4951 GCF_000687285.1 Phaethon lepturus | reverse complement strand
CGCCGCGCCATTCCTGATGACAAACTGCCAGCCGGCTCCCACAAAAGCGCGATTAAAATGTCAGCACAGGATGACGAAGGGGCCAAGAGGGTCCTCGGAGACAAACTGTGTTCGGTATGAGTTAATACTTCACTGCAGTGTGGGGCTGGGCTGCTGCTGTTTCAGGGAAGCGCGAGGCAGAGACTTACAATGGGCTGGTGTGAAAATACAGATACACCTCCTGCCGTAGCCTCAGCTGGAGCGCGCTGGCACAGCGCCGCTGGCGCCCGCTTATTTCTACCGGCTGAGAGTCTTCCAGTGGAGCTGAGCTGCTTTTTTTGATGTCTACCAACCCATGTTGCACCAAAAAACAGAGATGCGGGATTTGTTTCCCATCCCAGGGACCACGCTGCGGGTGGAGGCGCTGGGGAGGGCCGGGATGCTGTCGGG
>NW_010511038.1:976-4261 GCF_000687285.1 Phaethon lepturus | reverse complement strand
GTCAATCCCCATCCCGAAGACGGGGATTTTGTAGCAGAACCTCTGGCCTGGGTGCCCCCTGAGCTCTGTGTCGTGGGACTGGGGCTTCTGCGAGGGCAGAAAACCCTCGTCGGGCAGCGGCAGTGCTGCCAAGGCAAGGCCGGTACCCCGAAGAGTTTACGTGCCGGCGCATTTTGGAAGCGCTGCGGTTGACTGATGCTCCTCTTGCGCCAGCCCCGAGCGTGCCGGTGCTTCCCCCGAGCCATCCCGCCGGTGCAGCTCGGCACGGCTCCGTGGGCACCGGTGGCTGCGTGAGGGTTTTCCGAGAAGAGACGCCTTTGTGCAGACGGGGCCGGGGGCCCGCGGACCTGCTCCGCTCAAAGAGCGAGCCGACTTGTGCGTGAGCCGTGCGAGTGTGCTAAACCTGCGCCACGTCAGCGTGGGTGTCCCCGTTGTTCCCCTCGCCGTGTTCTGGCACGCGCCCCTTTCTCCAGGAGGAGGCGATACGGCTGCCCGCTAAGCGCCGCGGAAGCATGCTGGCGCGGCCTCAGCCCTCGCCCGTGTTTGCTAACTGGCGAGGGGGTAGGACCCACTTTGTCACTGCAGTTTAATTCCCCGAGAGCCCTCCTGAGTAGTTTCTGGGGGTGTGAGTGTGACAAAAGCCTGTAATGAAAAGAAGAGGAGATTTCCAGCGCTGGCATCCCGCTGGGAGCGATCTGCGCTCCTCCTGGGCAGCAGGTGGGAGCTTTACCATTGTCCCTAATGGTTATTAGCCAGCGATGAGGAGGACAAATGTGGGGTCACCTCTCCCGCTGGCAGGGCAGCACTTGCAGGATTTAAAGCCCCTAGGAGAGGAAGAAATGACATGGTTAGTACCTGCAGCTCAGGATGTGACCCGCTCGGTTTTAAATGATCTGTTATACTTTGGGGGAGGGAGAACTGGGGACTGCTAGAGCAAGTTGAATTCAAAATATATTGCATACTTGAATTAAATGCAATCAGAGACATTCACTGATATCATAATGGCTCTTGAATAATCAGCACAAGACATAGCACTGGGCTGTTGACTATTTAAAGCAAGATCCAGCAAGACAGAGCTTGCAGCGGGCTGCGTTTGGTGAGGGGTGTTTTTTGTTTGCGATGCCATGTGCTGATTCTCAATGAAGATTTAAAGCAAAGGATGTAAAACAGGAAGCCTTTACATTTCCAATTAAATTTGCTTGCCTCTTACTGTTCATCTTCAATTAAAAAAAAGACACGTCTTCCTGGGTTTCTGTGCTCCTTACGGATTTGCCTCATCCCACCTCTCCAGCATGCTTGTCTCCTGCATCTCAGCCCTCCCTGCTCCTCTCGGCCTCCTCTTTCTTCCTCCTCTTGGAGCGCTCCGCAGTTGGGGGTTGATCTTTCTCTTGTGCCCATTTAACTGGAACAGCTCTCCCTTTTCTCCCCTGAGCCACTTCCTCGCCTCAGGTTGCCCCTTAAAAACTACTGATTTGCTTTTCTCTGCTGCCAGTGCTAAATGCTATTATTACACCTTCCCCTGCTACTTTAGATTTCCATTTTTTTGCCTTGTCATTACCAGTCTGCATGAATTTGTACCTTATTGCTATTAAATTTGAGGATTTTTTCAGTCTTAACTTCTGTCTCCCCACGTAGTTTGCCCTGTCTGGGAGTCGCTGACCCAGACGTGTGCAATAAAGTGTACCGACTGTGTTAATGGCTGCGCAACCCCGCTTGCCCGGGGACCTCCGAGCACTTTGCAAACAGTTGAGGCTCCGGGTCTCCCACGAGGATGAGTGCGTTGGGTTCCAGCTGGATGAGCCGAAGCACGGGCCGTGCACATGTCTTGGTCAGATGGGGTCGGCGGCAGGAATTGAGATGCGCAGGGCTCCCAGCTGCCTGATGCCACAGCCTCTTTCTGCTGCTGCAAAGCATTTTGTGGTACTTTCTTCAAAGGATTTGTATGAAACTAAATTGTATTGTATCGGATTAGGGCTCCATAAGTTTACTATTTGCAGTATAGCATACATCTGCTCCCACAGTAATCTCCCCTTGGATGGGATGCACATCTATTCTATGAGCTGCTTCAACAGGAAAATAAATGTGCCCATATCAGTGTGTTATTGAGGGAGTAAAGGGATGCAGCTGGTCCCAAGCTCATTCAGCAAACCTGCGCCGTGACTTACAACTCTGTTCTGCGCAGGCTGTGCCATTGGCTCTTCACAGCGCTGCCTGTTAATGTACGGGTTTATAAGTAGGTTCAGTCAGGGCAAGATTCCTGTCTAACGCTTGGTGCTTTCCAAACCCTGCGGTAAATCCCCTTCTGAATGGAGCACTGTGCTGGCTTTTCAAGGCTGGGGAGAAGGGCGGGTTGAAAGGTTTGCCTTTGCATTCTGCACACCTCGCCTGACGCAGACATATAAACCACAGGAGGTTTGTGCTTGTGTTTTCCCAGCTCATTTCCCATAGCCTGAGAAGTGATCCTCGAGTGTCAGGTGGCACGAAGGCCACTTGCCGTGTAGAGTAAAGCAAAAGAAAGCACTCTGCTGCTCTGTGTGGCTAGCTCTAATTTATCCTTTTAAGTGTTGCTCACACAGAAATGGAAATGACTGTCCCCCAGTTACCAGTTTGGACTCGGACGGCATCTCTCTGACGCCGACTTTTGTTTCAGGAACTTTCCACGTTAGAGCTGAGGAACCCTTTGGAGCTGGTGGGGTGGCAGGATCTTGTTTCACTTGTTTGCTCCTCAATGGAGTTTTGATCTATTTCCAAAAATGTATCTTTCCCCATTCACTGGGGAAAATGAAATGCTAGGACAGTTCTTCTTGGCAGCCCCCAGCTTCAAAGAGACTTTTCTGACTGGTAGATGTGCCCGGCCTGGCAGGTCTGGCCAAGAGGCGGTGAGAGGCTGTAAGGCGGCTTCCAGCGAGCGGGAAAGGTTCAGTGCTGGCAGCCCTGAGGGGATGGGAAGACTTGCTTCAAGTGTGGAGTTTTTTGCAATACTAAAAGTTGGGCGCTCTGTTTTATTTTGAGGGGGTTGAGCCACAGGCATGGTCAAACTTTTCCTTGGAATCATGAGGAGCAGAATTTCCTGTATTTAAATGAAAGCTTGGAGTCCAGCCTGGCCTCAGGAGTCTGGGGGCCGCAGAGGCTTTAAGAAAACGTGCCAGTGTCATAGAAGTTGTCAAGACAGCTGTGCACCACGTTACGGTTATCTGAGGCATACTCATAGCAGGAATAGCGATTAAAGATGCACTCGCTTTGCAAAGGTTTGGCTAACTGGAAGACAAAAACCCCAAGTACTCA
>NW_010511038.1:0-945 GCF_000687285.1 Phaethon lepturus | reverse complement strand
TTCCTGCTTATTTACTGTTTTCCAGATGTAATCCGCGGTATGCAGGACACCCTAACGAGGCTGTGTCAATCAGAAGTAAATTCACTCAAGACAGTGGCAATATACTGCAGGAGACTGGACATGAGTAGGTGTGAACCCAGACCACAGGGACATGATGAAGGAATTCGGTTAGATTTGGGTTGAGGCTTAAAATGTGGTTGTGTTTTTTTCAAGTCTAAAAAAATAAAAACAAAAAATTCAAACGCCCAGGCTGTGAAGTGCTCAGGTGGCTGCAACACCTGTATGCTCCTGAGGAGTCCCAGTAGTCACAGCGTGAATATCACAGTGGAAAACAGGCTGTGAAATCAACATCCAGCATTTCAAGAGGCCTATGAAAAAGGAGACACTAAAGAACATACAGAAAATACCAGGAAACATCTTTTCATGGCAATATACTTAAAACACCACTCTGACCCCAGGGAAATGTATAATAGCATTTTAAGACAGTTCTTTGAGACAAAACATTGAATTTGCCCTCGTGTATTAGATCAGCAAGGAAACAAATGCCGTTTCTGTGAAACGGGGGTGGCAGAAGATGGCGCGGAGCTGTCGGTAGCCCTGTGGTGTGTGCGAAGGGGATATGAATTCTCCCTGGCTCCTTGCAGCAACCAGATGGTGCCCTGAAGCCTAAAATTTGTTTGCCCTTCCTTTGATTTGCTAAACTCCTTCACTGGTGTTAGTGGTCCTAAAATTACCACTGCTCAGTTTTACTGCTGGGTTTACAGGTGAGCCAAACCCCACACCCAGGTGCCCATCCCCTTTCTCCAGCAAATCCTGAGCTCGATTCACATTTTTTCCAGCAGCCCGATCTTTACGCCGGCTCCAGCAGGAGCTCCCCGCTTTAGGTGCTATTAGAACTTTGCGATGCTGTGAATCGGGGGCCGAATTTTCCAGCACCGTCTCTGG